>NC_056578.1:308876-408384 GCF_018340385.1 Cyprinus carpio | reverse complement strand
CTTTAAATTGTGCTTGGACCTTAAAGTTGAGAGATCTTATCAAAGCCTTCTCAAGTTTTAGTTCATTTCAATGAACAATAAAGGAAAACTGATGAGTCTTTAAACGTTTTCCGGGGCGCTGCGCTTCGTGTAATCGGGTTTCGAATGGAAATGTATTATGCCGTTCATCACTGTTTCTTAAGGGCTTTTGTATTTTTATTAGATAATTTGTGTGCCTGCCCTAAAAAAAATTTCCCCTCTTTTAAAGGGCCCTGTAGCAATACCGCAATTTCTTTAGCTCGCAAGAAGATTCTCTTTTATTCCTGAGGACCCTGTGAATTTTGTTGATGCTTTTGAATGTTTTTTAGGAGTGAGGGGTATAGTAGGAAAAGGGGAAGTTTAGACAAACGGTCTAGACTAGTCTTTTTTTATGAGTTTGGGTTTTTCGTTGTTCACACCCTTTTTGGATCTGCCCTGTCGCGCAACTTTTGGGGAAACTTTTTAAAACAAAAAACCAAACCGCTCAAAAAAATTTTCTTTTTTACTAAAGGTTTTTTTTCTTTTTTCCCCCGTCCAATCTTCAAGCGTTTTAAGGACAAACCTCAAAGTATTTTTATTCCATAGTTTTTTCCTTTTTTTAGGCGTGTTTTGAGCAGTTGTGGGGTAAATTTAATCAGTTTTTTAAAACAGGAAAATGTGAAGGAGAAAAAACAGAAAAGGCTGTATTGATCACGCGGGACTATGTATGAAGTGTACTGTCTTTTTCCATCAGTCTTTAGGGTTGTCCCAAAATAAAGTTAATAAAAAATTTTTGAAAATCAATTACTTTATTTATTTTTCAATTTCTTAGGTGAGTTTTATAATTAGACCTGGACAGAAGTCATTGTTTGTGGAAATTTGTTTAACAATTTTTGGTAATTTATTACAGTGAAGAGCCGTTGAAAAACGGGATATTGAAATATCTCTTTTCCTTTATTAAATGGGGTTTTTTAAAACCCAAATAAAAATGACTCTGTGACGTTTTTCGGGCTTTGGAAGGGGACAGATTCAGGAGCCATCAACGAATTAAATTGGGGAGCCACATCTGCCATTTCAAACGGAGAGATGGAATGAGGTCCAAAAAATGAAGAGGAAAAAGAGACCAAAACTGGTATCACATGCCCCCGATGGCAGAACGCAACGCCACCCGGGACGTATATTCATTAATGAAGGTTTGTGGGTAGTGAGACTCATCTGACGCCCACTGCGCACAACCTTTCCCAAAGTGCAAGTGAAAAACACTCTCTCTCTCCTACCCTCTTCTCTTTTCTCTCTCTTTTCTCTTCTTCTCATCTCTTTCTCCCCTTTTCCTCTTCTATCCATTGTTACCCTTTGTCTGTCTGTCTGTCGTCCATCTATCTATCTATCTGTCTGTTTTTGTCCATATCCACTGTCGGATGTCTATTATTTTGTAGTCTGTTGTTATCCTAGTTTGTCCACATTTTGCCCCATCTGTTTGTGCCGTTATTATCTATCTGGCTGTCTGTTCCATAGTTTATCTATCATTAATCTATCATCTATCTATCTATTATTGTCTGTCGTCTGTCGTTATGTTAATTACTATCTATCTGTCTGTCTGTACTGGCGGGTCTGTCTGTCTTTTCGTTGTTATCATCTATTTCTGTCTGTCTGTTGGCGCTGCTGTCTGTCTGTCTGTCTGTCTGTCTGTCGTCGTGTATCCATCTATCGGTCTTTTCGTTCTTTTCTGTCTGTTCTGTCGGTCGTTGTTTATATATCTATTCTGTCGTTACTATCTGTCTGTCTACATCTCTCTGTCTTTTCTGTCTGGCTGTCTGTCTTGTTTCTGTTGTCGTCCGTTTATTTATCTACTATCTATCTATCTGTTCGTCTGTCTGTCTGTCTGTCTGTCATCGGTTATTATCTATCTGTCGGCTGTCTGTCTGTCTGTCTCCATCTTTTTATCTATCTATCTTTTCTATCTATTCGGCTGGCTGGCTGGCTGGCTGTCGCGTCCGTTTATCTATCTATCTGGTTTTTCTGTCTTCATCGTTTATCTATCTATCTATACTATCTATCTATCTATCTATCTGTCTGTCTTTTCTATCTATCTGTCTGTTGTCTGTCTGTCTGTCTGTCGGTCTGCCGCCCGTTTATCTATCTATCTGGCTGTTGTCTATCGTCTTTTATTTTCGATCTATTATATATCTATCTGTGTGCATATGTCTATTGCCTTTCTATCTGTTAACACACACAATCGCACACTTCTCCAAACAGAAAGTTACAGTCTGCAATAAAACTCAATCTCAAATGTTGCGAAGCGCAGGTACACGGTTACACAAACACAAGGGTCCATGCAAACACCACACCGTGTACCATGTGAGATGTGGCATGCATCCAAGCAGAGGCACTTCCGCTGAAAGGCAAACAGATATAATGAACTGAACAAACCAGAAAACAACAACACAAAAAACACAAACACTGGTCTGCGGGAGACCCTTTAGGAGTTGGGCCAAAAGGGTGATTTGGGTGGCTCATTACGGTGTGTGTGTGTGTGTTTCTTTGAGGGGGTCAGTGGCAGTGCTGTGCCAAGACGGTTTGCCCTGACGAGTGGGGAGTTTTAGTTGTTTCAGTGCGTGGAAAACTATCTTAGGGGGGGGGTAAACTTGCAGTGCGGGGTTTTGCGGTGCCCTTGCAGGCTGCATTGTGCCGCGGGTTGGTTACGGGGACTTGCTGAAGTAAAAAAAGGGTGAACAAAGCGACCCAGAGTGCGGAGAGCTAGAGAACAAGACCAAAGAGAACCCTTACGGGGGGCACTAGGGAAATGCTGATTCTACCCCATAGTTTTGTCTATGAGACCTTTAAGTCATTCCCTCACCCCCTTAGGGCATTTTTCCTGTAATTATTTTCTTTTTTGTTAGGTAAAAAAATTTGTTGTATATTTAGTGTCAGTTGAGTTAATTTTTGTAATTTTTCATAAAATTTTAATATATTAAATTTTATTAAAATTTTAGCAACTTTTTTATTTTGGGTTTATTTTACTTTTGGGTTTCCCCAAATTTGCTTTTATTTGATTTTAGTAATTACTGTACTTATTTTTTACTCACCCACATTAAATAAATTAGAAAAAAATTTTGGGATTTGTTTTTTTTTAATATATATTTTGGGCATTTAATTGTTTATTGGATATTATATTTTTGTATTTTTTGTATTTTTTTTTTCCAGTGATATTTATTTATTTGTTCAAAAATGGTTACTTGGTCCATTTAATGTAATAATTATCACGCAAAAATTTAAAAGTTTTTTTTTTTTTGTTTTTTTTTTGTAATACAGTTGATATTGTTTTTTATTCTGAAACCCTGGTTAACCTCTTACTCTTGGGGTGGGACTCTGGTTATCACAAGACAAGTTTGTGAGCTGCTTTTTATTGAAGTTCAAATATGGCAAACACTGAGTGGTGTTGTCAGGGGAAAAAAAAAAAGGGCGGAAAACAGAAACCAGATCGGGAAATGAGAGGAAAGACCAAAACCCGGGGAGGAACCTCAGCCCAACCTCTCGGGACTCTCCCCACGACCATCATAACATTCACTCAATGCGAAAATACTTTTTCTTTCAGTTAATTTTTAAGCTCAAACATGAAATGCCTCGGATTAAAGGGGGTCTTTCATCATAAAAAAACTGTTGAAAAAAAATAATAATAAAAATTATTTATGTATTATTATCTTAGTAAATAAAAAATATAGAATTCAATAGCATGGTTAGGGTTTAAAGTAAAAACCCTACAGCAGTGACCCTAGTTGAAATACAGATGCTTTTGCATATCTCCTCAAAACGTTTTTCCCAAATTTGCAAAAAAACGGGAAATGGAAGGTCTGTCAGGCATGTGGGAGCAGTCGTGGCAATTTTGTTACTTGGATTGTAATGCAATTTTAAAGCAGTAAAAAGCTTTTTTATTAAATACCCATTGTGATTTAGTCATTTTCTTGCTGTGATGCGATCATTAGTTTTTCTTGCTTTTGGGTGCAGTCGTGCGGATACGCTGTGTGTGTTGGGGGTGTGGGTGTGTGTGTGTGTTGGGAGGAGAGAAGAGCTGCAGCATAACTGTTGCCATTTCTTGCCCTGATCTGAAGAGTTTTCAAAACCATGCGATTGGACGGGTGCGTGGGGTTTTGAACCTGTGCGGGTCAGGTTAAGAGTAAATGTGGGGGCGTCTGATGTCACACTAATGTAGGTTCAGACGCCAGGTGAGATGTCATGCCTGCGAAATCAGCCAGCAAGGGAGACGGGGAAAAAAACGAGCAGGAAAAAAGACTTCCCTTCCAGAGCTCGAGCTGTTCACACACACAACCACACACCCCACACACACACACACACAACACACAACACACATCTGCTCCGCATGTACATGACAGAGAGAAACAACAGCGTTTAAACGGTTACTGTAGGTGAATACAATTGTGCGGTCAGTGGTACTTGGTTTAAATGTACTTGTTGTACTTTTGCCTTTAAAAAAGTCGATGCGAGCACTTACACTAAAATCATCATCATTCAGTGTACAGACTAAAACAAAACATATCGCATGCTCGACTCTATATTCAAGATTCCTATTATGCAAATGATGCTGATTGTTTTCATGATTCTAAAATGATTTTGTGTTGTTGTTAACTAAAAACATATTGTTTTATCCGTGTTTTATAAAATACAATTTAGTGTAAAAAAAATAAATTAAAAATCCATGTTTGATTGAGTGTGAAATCTTAGAAATGTCTAATTAATTAGGGAATAATACATTAGATACCTAAAAAAAGAGTAATTTTTCTGTCATCATAAATTACGTATTAAGTAAATAGGGGTGATTTAAAATAATGTGTTTTGAGTGGATGGTCATGTGTTTCTCGTCGTTTAAATTTCTACTTTGTGCAAAATGTGTTAAAAAAAACTTTTTTTGGGAATATTCACATTTATTTGCATAAAACAAAAATCAAGTCATCCACAGTTGGCCAGTTCTGAAAATAAAAAAAAAATATTTAATGAGAAATCATTACATGACAAATGATATTTTAAGGAGAAACTTTTTTTTTTTTTTTTTTTTTTTTTTATAGAAAAATGTCTCCCTACACTAAATCCGTTGGGAAATACGTGTATGTTATCTGCAATAATGGTAAAATATATTATGTTTCTAATGTATAGAACTAATTATTATTCTTAATTTAAAATATCCAAGATAAATAGTTTTATATTATCTGTTGACTAGTTCTATTATCGGGATTGTATTACAATTATGCCATTTGTCCGTGCGATTAATTAAACCAAAAAATGAAATAAACATACATAAAAATAACATTTTTTGCAATCTATTTACTCCACTGCATGTCATTACGAACCTTGTATGAGTTTCCTTCTGTGTTTAAACTGCATTGAAGGATGTTAGTAACCAAACAGATTGCTGGTAGCCATTGACTTCCATAGGATGAATATATACCTATAGCTATATTATGATATATATATGGGGTGTGTGGGTGTGTGTGTGTGTGTGGTGTGGGTGTGTGTGTGTGGTGTGTGTGTTGTGTGTGTGTGTTTGTGTGGTGTGTGGTGTTCAGCACCGGTTGGATTACCAACATTGTTCAAAATATATTATTTTGTTTCACCAGAAGAAGGAAAACTCACAACGGGTGCGGGATCTTGCCCATTTAACTAATAAGGTTAGACCGCTCACTGAGGTCTAAAATCAGCTTTTACTGCCCCAGCCGGTGTTTTCTTTCAGCAGATAAACTGTGAGATAACATAACCTCTGTGTTCTGGAAACGTCGCCTCACACAAGGAATGCTTCTCAATAATCAAATAAAACACCTGTCCGGCCAAAAAACGTCTGAGCGCTGGGCTTAACCCACTGGCACCAGGGAAAACTGAGAAGATGTTGCATGAGGCCCAGCTGCCAAACTACAGTTGTGTGGTGTGCATGTTGTGTTTTGTGTGCTCATGCATTGTTGCGTGTGTAACTTTTACGGCTCGCGTTCACTTTTGGTCTTTGGCGAATGGTTCTCAATGTTACGGGCACGTCAATTCAGCCAGACCCCCCTGTAAGGACTGAAATAGTGCCACACGGTCGGCAGGTTTGTGACGCGTTTGTTCACCAAAGTCATTCAGCCCCGTCTTTCTTCTTTAAACGACGTCAACACAACTCGCGCTCATATATGTGAGCAGCAGAAACTGGAGAGTCACCAAGCGAGATGAGGTCGCCCATGAAACCCAAAAACCGGACCGCCTTAGGAAACTGTATTGTTAAAGTGCAAGGTTAATGCAACATTTAACTGTTCATAGGATTTATTTTAATTCTACCCTGTGTTTGCAAGAACATGGCATTTGCTGAGGTATCACCATCAATAAAATAGATAAACACGGTAGTTTATCAAATATAAACAAAAAGTTCTTACATCGTTTTTTTTTTTTCTTTCTTTTTTAAGGAAAAAACTTTTTTAATTATTTAACTACAATTTATTAACATTTTATTGTTTTCATGATCCCATTTAATGATTATTTTTAATCAACTAGAATTCATTTTTATTGTTGGAATGATTGACTTACTTAATAATTTGACGCATCCGGTATAATCAGTGGGTGCCGCTGGTATTTTAAACTTCCTGCAAGATACAACACCCACTTTTCCACAAGCCCATTATTTTATTAAAAGCAAGTCCCCCCCGACAATGTTGTTTTTAGGGGAAATCTTATCTTTCATCAAGGTGCTAAACACTGTCTCCTCCAGCTCCGCTGATTTGAATGAAAGGATGGTGTATCGCCGAGGACGTGGAAGGACATGATGCTCCTTCATGTCTGCGAACTGCTGACCCTTGACTTGGCATTTGCTGAGCAATCGTTCATGTCAGAGATTCAGCTGCGCGTTCAGATAACCAGCTCCATGTACTCTGCTGACTTTCATGACTCTTGTTTACTCTATACAAAGTGATGAATCTTCCACATTCCTGTCAATCATGTGCTGCTCCATCCGAAGCAACAGCCCTGCTCATTTTGTGTTGAAACGGGGACATACTCTTTTTGGCTTTGCGTGTCATGTAAACCAGTTACTCTTACTGCGACGATTAAGCTGGGTGGAACAGGCGAACCTTTGTCTTATCGGGTTGTAGCATGAGTCTATAGACTATCGTACGCGCGTGAAAGACTGGCAAGATGTTGGGTTTCCAGCCGCCTAAACTCTGAGGTTCAGTACGTAGTTATCTGACAGTAAAGGTCACGTTGTGCCAAACAGGGATTCTGCAACGTATATATAGCTTCAGTTACATGGGTCTTGTGAGACCCCGAATGTTGTCCGGCGCATGCTTGCATGGACTGGACTGAACCCCCTGCACTGAGCTTTTCCACGGTTTGGCTTAGTGCTTTTTGGGACCTGGCCAATGCACTCTATAGGCTGCAAATGATATCAAAAGTGTACCATGGTTTTTGACTATTACTACGACTAATAGAGACTGTGCAATTTGAGGAAGCACATGTTGTAGATTGATATTTTTAGTAACCTTTTATTATATAAAATCTCACAGAAAGCCTTTTCCAGAAACGATCGGAACTCTTAACGAACACGTACAAAGACGGTATACTGGAACCGCGTCTGGACTCACTACGATACACGGTTATCTGGCTGCCGAGTCTTCTGGCGGTTTATTGATAATGGCAATCTTAAATTGTTCATCATGTAGCATCCCACACTTTATGAAGTACACTGAACCCAAACCCCAAAGTGTAGCTCAATTATTAACTTATAAAAATAAAAAACCCAATCTCAATCTCAATCCGCTGCCAAATCTGCCAGCTTTTCAGGTAGAGAACACAAAAGATATTTAGAAAAATCATGCGCACTGAATATCAGAGGGTCCAAGGTTCTCCGGCCATTTTTTTTCCTACCGTTCTTTCAAATATTATCAGCCACGGACCGTTAAATGATGGTACGATTGAGTGCAGCAGTGTGACTGCCCAACAGAAATACACTCTGATATCCAGGCCCCAATGGGACACACGGCCTGAATGGAGTGCGGAAAATCTGTCTTTAACGCAACTAGTAATGGCAAACACTTTGGGGTTCGGGTTCAGTGGAGATCTTCACCCTTTGGACTGTGAACGTAATAGGCTACCTTAGAGTTCATGATGATCACGGTCAGTTTATTGCTCTCAGTGCAAAACTCCAATTCCCACTGCCAGAAGGTAACACTCAATGCCTTAACCTAGTAATCACTTTATTTGTGATATAAGTTTGCAAGTATTACTGTCCGTGTGCCCAAACCCTTTTGGGGGGGGGACTCTGAACCCCAAAACAGCGCTGTGATGAAACAGGCTTGTCATAAGCAAAATCTTTGAATTTACAGCCCTTTTCTGCCAAATTCCAGTGTTTCACGCATTGTAGTCCAACATGGGACATTTGGACCATTCATCTTGCCGCCTTCTTTTTAGTAATACTTGTAAAGATGTTAATGGTTTTGTAGCTACATCCTATTATGTTTCCATGAGTTATATATCTATAATTATATAATATATTATATATATTATGTAATATGATATAAATATATGTCTACTATGGGGTATGCTAATATGTCCTATCCTGGAAAACGGCTATATATACGGGTTTGTAGACGGGTTTTTTTATTATTTTGTCTCCTAACTGTGTTTATGTGCACTACTCCGATCACACCAAGCTGCTGCGGATGCCGGGGAGCTATGTGATGCGAAGGCAGGCGAGTTTTTATTTTGTCTCCTATTCTGTGTTTTGTGTCACGTCTATCCAATTTTGCAACGCGTGCATGCGGTGAGATTTAGCAGATTCGGGTATTGATAGTCTTCTTGGCGCGGGCCCCGCATCGACACGGAGCTATGCTTACGACTGCGGCGCACCGCAGCCTGTACCCAGCAAACTGGGATGCGAGGCGCGTTTTGTTCCACCGGGGCGGCCCTCCCACACAACGGGAAGCGAACCATCGCCGAAAACAGGGGGCGCTGTTTCCAAGGAGCAGGCTTTGTTCGATTACTTTTCGCGTCTGATGATGCGATATGTGGGGTGTCGGGCAGGGCCAGGGTTGTAGGTGTTATCGTACAGAAAAACGGCATCATAACTGCCCTTCAAACAGCTCGTCACCTCCGGCCCGAATCTCTGAGCCGCTGACTAATCTCGCGTGCTCTCCCATGCCATAAACATCACGTTCGATCTTATTGATTGCCGGCTCCATCATATTTTTGTACTCGATTTTTTCCCCCGGTGTCCCGCCAGACAGGGACCGCACACGGGTGGGGTCCTACACGACAGAGAGGAAACAAATCAGCGGCTGACGCGCAATATCCCAAGTGCTGCGCACGAAGAAGATGCGCGCGCTAAGGGTCGTACATCCATGGGATGCGACCCAGGGTGATCAAAATTTGAAACAGACATATCATATTTCACCGACAAAGGATGTGTCGACTTTTGATCATTTCTTTATTGTATAGAACTTGGGCACGGCTGAATATCATAATTACTTTGGCTGAAGATGGGTCACTCAGTTCAATCTCCCACGAGGGCTTGATAACCGCCTGTTTCTGTCCATTGTGATATATAGGATATATTAAGTTACACTAGCATATTTCTCGCAATAGTTTTTTTTTTTTGTTTTTTTTTGCGAAGGAACTGCAACAAAGTGTGCCCCGAGTATTTGTCACGATCTGTTGTGCATAAGGTAACAAAACGTAAATATCCATAAGCACCGTTCAAGTGTAGATAGTGGCGTTGGGATGAGAGCGTGACTTAACGGACCCGAATCTTTGCCAGCGGGCTGTGAAACTTGTAAACATACCGCTGCCATTTAAAATCAGACCTTGCTTCAATGAGCATGCGGGCGGTAGTACCCTCATAGGTTCGCAATGCATCATCAAGAGCAGCTCACATTTCAACATGATGTTTTGGCTGAATTTATGGGCTGTGAGCGCCGCTAAACGTTAATTTGACGTTGTACCACGTGCTGTAACTTCATATTATGTCTTGTGTTCAGGCTTTGTAGCTCTTGCGCTGGAGCGATGCCATACGAGGTGCATTTTAGTGAGGTGAAACTGGAAAATTTTTAAGAGGAAAAACAGGCTCACCACCCACCCCGCGGCGGACCTGCGCGAGACATGGGCTTCTATGGCGCTTGCCCCGCAGTGCTGCAGACACAGCGCTGTGTCCTGCACGGCGCATCGGTGGCTGTGGGAGAAGGTGTTGTCCATGTCAAAGGGAGGTGCTGTTCGCCGGCACCAGAACTAAGATGCCGCGAAAAGAAGACTTTTCAAGAAACCCACATGTAAGCCTACAAAACAAGCACAAATGAGCGTATCCTGGGAACTGGTCTGGACTCACTACGATAAACAGTTCATCTGGCTGCGGGTCTTATGGCGGTTTGTCGGGGTGTAGTTCAAGGAGTCACGCGAGTCCTGTAACGTGGTAGTCAACCCAACATATATATCCCTTATATCCGCATATCTTACCAATCTCTCTTCCTTGAATCCGATAAAGCCGTAAATCATCCGGTTGTGCGCTCACATATAGGTAAGTAAAAACTAGACTATATTTCCAGTTCTTTCTGGAAGACCCTTGATAGTTGTGTGTGTGAGTAAACATCCATTATTTAAGTCCATACCTTTGCAGAAACATCTTCCATCCACAGCAATCAGATTTGCACATTATGATCTGGTTATGGGAAGACACATCATTTTTGAAGGCTTAATGTAAAACACAATACCAGATTGGACCCTTCCTGTTGTTTTTTGTGTGGACACTTTAATTAGTGGTTTGTCTTACAATCTAGAAAAAAAAAAGAAAAAATCTCTCTGACTCCTACTAATTTAATTGGGTCTGAGATACCCGATGACTATACTACGACTTGCTCGCGCCTCTGAAACTGATTTTTCGTTTTCAGGTTGATGTCATCAATCCCGTCTTGTTTTGTAAGCCCTCCCCCTCCACTAACTCTCTTAGGTTTAGAGTAACGTAACCGCCATTCATTTTCTCCATGGTGGTAGTGATTGTGTAGTGAACAATAACTAATGAACCGATAAAGACCTGTGTGAGCTACAAGTTTGTTCGTCGATGCTATCTGTTTTCCACTTGAGGTTAAAATTAAATATTATGGCTGTAAAAATAAAAAAAAAAAAAACAAAAAACAAAAAAAAAAAAAAAAATTGATGAACTGCTATGTTGTAATGTTTGTTAAGAAGATAAAATGGGTTAATTTTTAATTTCAATTTTCTAAGCGTTTAAGACTTCCTGGCATATAGCTTCGGAGGAAGAGGAATATAATGTGCTCTAGTAGTATGGACTGCTTTTCTGGTGCTCCTATTTTGAGCTTGACAGTGTGTGAATCACCTTCCATTTTTATCTCCTTTATGTTCATATGGCAAAGCAGGGAAGAATGCGTGCAACAACATGATGTGCGATGGTAAAGTACATAACTTCATTTTTGTAGGTTGGACTGTCTCTTTAAAGAAACCAGTCTCTTAATGTGAAGGCCCTGCTTTCTTTCACAACATTTCAGCTGTTCAGATCGTGATGTAAGAGCAGCTGGTCTCAGGACATTCTGAGTTGTTTGGGGTTCTATTCGTGGGTTGGGCTTGTAAAGGTAAAGAGTATTTCAAGTCCTCCTCCTCCACAGACTGCAGACCGCACCAGTGCTGATCTCTGTACAGCACTCCGCAATGTTCTTCATGTAGTCTGTGTGCTGTGTATGGAGTGATTTGTACGGCACCCTGGTGTCACAACCCAAACCTTACTACTTGAGCACATGAGCAGAAGAAGAGATATTTTAGACTGACCTCAGTAGGGTGTAATGACTGAAGGGAAACCATCAGAAATCTGTCAGCAGACTTTCATGTATTGGTGTCATCTATCTATGCTAGCTATCTATCTATCTATCTATCTCTCTATCTAGCTATCGTATCTTATTGATCACTTGTCCTACCTAACAATTTTGATAATTCTGTCTAGTCATTTTTAATAGAGATATATATATATATATATATATATATTGATCACTATATATAGAATTTAATATAAATGTATGAAGGCATATAGGTACACAAACACTGAATAATGGTTAAGTAGTAGTAGTACCTCTTATTATCGCCTTGTGGAAATCTTGTTTTGGTGGGTTTCACCAAAATAATGCAACAATAACTCAACAAAAAACAAAATATGTGTAGACAAACATTGCAGTGCAGTGTAACGACTGAAGCTGGAAGTGGAGAGTGATGGAAAAAGTTCGGGTGAAAATGAATATGCACAGTCACTGAGAATGGTGTGTTTTGTCGGATCTGCTCCTGGTGGTACCAACCAGCCCCCTCTGTTCTCAACGCGTCTCCAAAGCCTTCAAGCTCCGTGCTATTCTCTGCTCTCTGTGGTTTCTTGCCACATTCAGTCACTCTCACCTCGCTCTGCCCTCTCTTTAGCTTGTGTACATCTGAAGGGTGAGGCTACATACTGGTTTGTATTAGGATTTATTAAACCTAGATTGTTGGACAAGAACCTCCAGTTAAGTGGAATAAAATGCTTTGCTAGTTGAGATTAGGACTGGCAATTACAGTTGATTACTGCAATAGTAATTTATAAGATTCGACAAGTAATTTGATGGTGCTTACGTATAATTGGACAATCATTGATAAATATAACCAATCATAGTAGGCAATTTTAAGCGGTATCAATTTAGCTATTAAGAGACTAATTTTGTGATCACAGAGTTTTAGAAGGTCCATTAAGTTCTCGTGAAATGCTTCAGAATGCAACCTTCTTTCAGGTGATTTATTTGTGGCACCACTCAAAACAGTGGCAATGTTTTCATACATTTACATATCCAAGTATGATATTTTTGTACCCTAAATGCGGGTAGTACATTTTTTCGCAATTTTCTTTCTAAAGAACATAGTGTTTAGACTCGGCCTGCTCCCGCTCAGCTGCCGTGCACTGGCTTTATTTAATGTCATGTTATTATTATCATTATTATTATTTTACAACAACTGTGACTTGGGTTTTAACTGTATTATTAAAAGCTGATTGGTTGCAATGTTTCAGTTGAAATTATAGACGCTCTAAATTGAACACAATCACCATGTTTGAGCTACTTCATAGCAAATATATACATTTTGAAATACTGAACAGTGTATGAAATAGTGATTTTATAGCTGTTTTAAACCCAGTCCTATATAAAATAAGTTGTAATTAGCTGTCACATGTAGGCTCAGTCATATCAATTAGTGCAATGACTTCAAATAATTAGTGTTGCTGGTGCTACTGTTTGCCTCCACCCACCATTGCTGTGTGCTACTGATTTTACTCCGCCCACCAACTTGCTTTTGGGTCTAGTGTTTCCCGTGTGCTGCTGATTTGACCCGCCACCCACATTGCCGGGTGCTTGCGGATTTCGACTCCACCCACATGTTGGCTTTGGGTCGAGTGTTTGCTGTGTGGCGGCTGATTTGTAACTCCGCCCACCATGTTGCTTTTGCTCGAGGTGTTGCTTGTGTTCTGCTGATTTAACTCCGCCCACATGGTGCTTTTTGGTCGAGTGTTGCTGTGTGCGTCCTGATTGACTCCGCACACACGTTGCTGTTGGTAGAGTGTTGCCGTGTGCTGCTGATTTGACTCCGCCCACCACGTTGCTGTTGGTAGAGGTGTTGCCGGTGTGCTTCTGATTTTGACTCCGCCTACACACGTGCTGTTTGGTAGAGTGGTTGTTGTGTGCTGCTGATTTGTCTCCGCCCACACGTTGCGGTTGGTAAGTGTTGCCGGTGGTGGCTGCTTGATTGTGACTCCGCCCACACGTTGCTGTGGGTATAGTTTTCCTCATGACTGTTACGGCTGTGAAAGTAATTACAGATAATCATTTTAAATCTCAGAGTCTGCTTGAAAACACTTTTTTTTTTTGTCTTGTTCCCTGTGGACTGAGTGACCTGAACGATGTTACGTTTTTTGAAAACATGAAGTGGTGCAGACTTCTGGGTAAACCAAGGGTTTACATAATGCGAAGGCAGTCTGAGGCGTTTCAGTGATGGTCACGTCCTCTCATGGCTTGTGGCCGTAGATTACATCTGCATAATAAGATCCGGGAGTTCTTTTTCCGTGTTGCTGTCCAATTGGTGAGAGCCTCCAGCGTGAATGTCGTTCCAGGAGCGAGTTTGTGTTGGAATGTAAGGTGGCTCTTTAATGATGCACATCAGTTACGCAAGCACACTTTAATCACGTCGGATGTTTGATTCTCTGTAATTGATGGGGGGCCGAGTCAGGTGTGTGTGGTGCTTTACGGGTGAGACAGCATCGCCGTGGGGTACACACTGAGCTGTAATGATGGGGCCAATCAGCAAGTCCATGTTGATTGAGATTCCCATCCTTCATACTGCTGTGCAAAAAGACATTGACGAGTACAGAACAGAACAGACATGAAATTGTTTTGGCTGCTCTTTTCCAGCTGGTCTGATGAATGCAGCTCATCGCTGTGGGAAACGCAGAGACATGAAGGAGCAGAAACACAACATTAATCGGCTTTGGCGTCTCTCTGCGCCTCCATGCGGCTGCTGCAGCTCGTTTTTCTGTTCTTTTGTCAATCTCAAAATTTGTAGATGAACAAACACAGAGACGAAGCCAAGAGCAAACGGTTGAACACACACACACAGTGCCCAGATCCACTCTGTGAGCTGCTGCTTGATGGGGAAAGATTGTTGTTATTGTCTTAATACTTTCTCATTTCAGAATGTGTTTGTGTTACTAGCTCAGTCATGTTCAATGTGTGTGGTGTGTGGTGTGTGTGTGTGTGTGTGTGGTGTGTGTGTGTGTTGTGTTACTAAGCCATTAGTTTCTCTGCAGGAAGTGACACAATCACACAGTTTCTCAGGTCTCTCAGTCTCTTTAAAGTCAGTAGTATCTGTAGTTTAACTGTGTTATTTCTCTGCAACTAATGTGGTCGAACGTCTCACTCAGAGCTTTAAGTTTTAGCAGCACGTTTGTTTGAAGGTTTCACATTTTTATCTTATTGGCAGTGCATCATTAAAAACAAGTAGGGCATTTTTAAAGTCACACCAGTGCATCATCTAACAAACACTGAGTCTCAGCAGCAGGGAAGACTCATGAAAATGCATTTTGCCTGTTTGGACCCGTTTATACATACCCCCTCCCACAAACCCCCAAAGTTCATGTAGACAGAGTTTGGCAATTATTTAAGTTAAAATTCAATAAGTCTATTTTTTACATTTATTCTCAAAAATAAAATGTAAAATTTACTTTAAATGTATGTTTTAAACTTACCACTAAAAAAATCTATTTGTGTATTTGACATTATTTTAACCATGTTTACCTTTTTACTTTTTATTTACCGGAAATTAAAACCTTCTTTATTTTTGCAGTATTTATTTTTAACCATTTTTAATTTACTTAAAAAATTTATTTTACATTATTTATTAACCATAGTTTACCTTTATTTTACAAAAAAAAATGTATTAAAAAGATATTAGTTATAAACATTTTTTTGTTTGCATTTGATTTTTTTGCTCATATTTAAGATACTGTTTTACATTTAAGAAGGTTTTTGTCAGATTTAGAGTTAACACCCACACCCAACACAACATGCTGCTATTTCTAATGATTCCTCTGTACCTCCTGCTTCACACAAACTCTTTGCGGGTGTTTGTCCTGAAGCCGCTTTGAGGTTCTCTCAGGGCGTCTCAGCCCCAATCATGGCTGGACTCTGAAATAGCCCTCAGTAACAGCAGCACACACTTAACAGTAAACATCACACTACACAGTCAGCTCTGAGTCAACTCACTACAACAAGGATGTTCCTCCAAACACTTGTTTGCTTGTGTTTTCTTTACATATAATGTTTCACTGCCACTGTGTTTCTTGGTGGACTGTATGGTGTTTGTAACTTGGAAAATGGTGATCGTCAGTCCGCTGTCCGTAATGTTTTTGTCTGGTTTTCCAAACACATTGCTTTGAGGTTTGCTGTAGGTGCTCAGTTCCGTCACATGTGTCCTGAAGTCTTGAGGAAAGTAATCCACACCCATATACAACTGCTGGCCCAGAATAGCAACGGTCCGCAACCTATCCCAGTGTCCTTTATCATAACTGGCGCTAAAATACAGCCCAACCGCGAAGCGGGTCCTGCCCTACAACCGAAACTGAAACTCAAGCTGTCAGATTCTAGAGAAGCTTGGCTACTTTTAGTCCTGCAAACTGATCTTCTTCCTCTGTATTTCTGTTTTTGTTTTGTCAGAAAATATCTAAACACTCTTAAAATCAAAGTGGAGGAAGCGAAATGACTTCATATAAAAAAACGTGTTGTTTTCCTGAGAAACGTATGGCCAAAATTAACTGAGTTTCTGATTAAAAGCAAGAGCAAATATCTGCAATTGTGGTCAGAAAAACAAAAACTTGGTTTTCCTCTTTGAAATAATGATTATTTGTTCTTGTTTCAAGCATGAACTAATTTACTTTTAGATTATTTAAATTAATTTAATTTTATTGTAATTTTCCTTTTATTTTATTGTTATTTTATTTTATTTTATTTATATTTTATTTTATTTATTTTCCCCAGAAATAAATCTCTTATCAGTTTTCAGTAAATTTTTTCTCTATTTAATATCAGTGTGTGTACTTGCTGCTTCTTTATAGTAACAAACAACAAAAGACTAAAACCTCTGTTTGTTTTGTGTGTTGTTCAAAATCAAAAGTTAGAAGCCACAATGACTTAAGAATTAAAAAAGTTCTTGTTTTTTCCTGAGAAAAGTATGGCTAAAATGAACTGAGTTTCTGATTAAACAAGAGCAAATACTTCTGTCAGTGTGGCAAGAAAAACAAACTTTGTTTTTTCTCTTTGGAATAATTGATTTTGTTCTTGTTTCACAACATGACCTCATTTAATTTAGGATTATTTAAATTATTTAATTTATTTAATTTAATTTTAATTTTAATTTAATTAATTTAATTTAATTTAGTTTTGTTTTGTTTTGTTTTATTTTATTTATTTATTTATTTTCCCTAGAAATAAATATCTTATCATTTTTCAGTTAATTTTTCCCTCCTTTAGAATCCAGTGGTGTTACTTGCTGCTATTTCTTGTTTTTATTTGAGAGAACATTGTTTTTTAAAACGAATGTTTTATTTTTTTTTGTCCTGAAAGCAATACAAAAACCAAGTAATATTAATTTTTGTCAGAGTGTAGAAAGTATCTGCAAATTGTTTGTTTTTCTGACCCCATTTGCAATTTCTTGCTTTGAGAGATAACCTCCCCGAATTTTGATGATGTTTTCAGACAATATGAATTCGTATATTAAATCGTTTTAACTTCTCAAGTTAAATGTATTTTCATTTAAGAAAATTAAATAAACAAGAAAAAATTAATGGCTACAAAGTAGGAAAATAATTTGTAATTCAGTGTAGATAGTTATTTTAGATTATATCGTCTATAGATATATATAGATATATATATATATATATCTATATATATATATTAACAAACAAAAAGACCTAAGACCAATCTGTTTGTTTGTTTTTTTACACATTGTTTGTTTGTTTTTTGACAAACTTGATCAACAGAAGACAAACAATGCATTCAGCATTTTTGTTTAAAAAAATTCCAAACTATTTGTTACTGGTAGTTTAGCTGTTTGCAAAATCAATGGTTAACTTGTGTTTTTCCGCATATTAAGCTTCCATTAATGCATGTTTCATCACTGTATAAACAGTACACACCCCTGCTCAATATCGCTGTAATCCCTTAAAATATTATTCTCAATAACGTGCCTAACCCCACACAGCCAGCCTCAGCTCTTCTGAATCATTGGTTGGTGTCGATGACAAGACACCCATCTTCCAGCTTGCTTCCTATGCTTTTGATCGAAACCCTCAATATCCTCTGCCACTCGGGCAGTTTTCTTCTGAAACTCCATCCAGCGCCTCGCACCTGTCCCCATCACACTGTCATTAAACAAAATGCAAGCTCAGCACTGATCCTGTCATCACAGAAGGACGCCACACTGTCCGTATCTAGTATTGGTGTCGTCCACAGCATTTCATGTTCTTCAGCTCGATTTCTTACTGGATGTCAGCTGTTCACTCATTAGTGGTGTTTTGTTACGTCAAGCACTGTTTTCATATTGTTATATTTCAACAGAGATTTGAATCATCAAACCCTCACAATGCATTTCTACCTCACCTTCCTGTCGGTTTTTCATTAAATATTTACGTGTACGGAAGCCGTTTTCTGCCACGTAAGGCGAAAAATAGATAATTCTGACATAAAACATCAATGGGTATTAGAGATGAAAAGTCATAATGCGACAAAGAAATCATACCACATAGTTTGAAATAATATATACAATGACAAGTCCAAAATCAAGTCACTGATGATAAAAAAAAAAAGGACCCCCCACACACAAAGATCCAAAATTATGAGAACACTAAGTAATAATTATGACATAGAAAAGTAATCAATTATTAAAAGTCAAAGTAAAACAGAAAAGTATCATTCTCAAAGAGAACGTATATTTGGACAATTTATTTGTTATCATTAATAATTCCCCCATTTCATAAAATTGATTATGACATATTGATATACATTGATATATTTTTCAACTTTTGACATTTCGATGTCATAGTTTTTCACTTTGTATTTCAATAATTTCAACTTTTTTTTGTTTATGACTTTTTAAATCCCTCTAATGATGATTCAACAAATCCTCTTTTTCCTTATGCTTCAGAAATTGGCTTTCATATACTAGATACAAAGGACACACGATGTCTTTATTTTCTAAGAAAACTGAAACAAGAGTTTTATAATTAAAATAAGGAAAAAAAATGCCTGCCAGCAGGGCCATAGAAATTAAACTGGCTTCCGGCTGCTTGTTTTTTCTGACCCAACTGTCAGAAGAATTATTTCTTGCGTAAAGCGACATATGTTTAATGATCTTAAACAATAAGTGATGAAAGACAGGCTTGCTGCTGATCTTGAGTAAAAGCTGGTGCAGGTCGGGCGTCGCAGGTCTCACTGGAGCGCTGTGGATCGGTCCTCTGACATTCCTGCTTTATTACTTGAGGCGCAGGAGAGCATCATGTTTGCCAGCAGAGATTGTTGGAGGGGAATGGTCCATGAGAGGAGGACGGCTCACGGCACAACCGCTGACATCCCCTGCATGTATGCTTTGTCTGGGTGGTTGGTGTTTTTTTTTTTTGTCTGGGCAATTTCCTCAGCCACTATGGAAGGGGCTCTGCTTTTGTGTTTTGCACTTTTATACAACGCTAGCATTGCTGGTTTGGACTGACAAATAATAAATGAATTTTGAGGTTTCACTACCATTGTAAAATGTTTGGGGTTTAGTAAATTTGTTAATGAAGAAGCCTCTTCTGCTCACAAAGGCTGTATTTATTTAATCAGCAATTTTTTAATTTTAATTTCAATGAATATGAAGGTGTTGTGTGCATGCAGTGTACCTGCACATACAAGGCATTTGATTTTCATTCAACATACAGATATCAACACTGTTTATTCTCAAATATAATGTGACATAGTGCAAATATTATATTAGTATAAATATGGCAACAATTTCGGTCAAAATAGCACTGATGTGCTGATGTGAGATTAAGAGGAGGAATGTTTCGCACTGTTTTCACTGTCGCTGGTTGTTTCATATGTTTTGTTAACTTTATGCCCGTCATTTGGCTCTCATAGGGTTTTGTAACAAGAGAGATCGCTGTCAGATTTCCCATGGTGTTGCCACACTTCCGAGCTGCGACAGTCAAAGCCCATAGTACATGAGCTGGCTGTTCCCAGTGCTTTGTGCAAATAAATGACATGTTCTTCGTACACGCATTTTGTGTGATACTGAAGGTCGTCCACGTTTGACCGTGTTTCATGTAAATGCCCTGTTTTGGTCCAAAATGCATCACAGATAGAAGTAAAACGATTGGTGGCTGCTGGGAATGTCCACTTTGAAACTTTTGATTGCATTCCAACAAAGTTCTTGTTTGAAAGTTGTTTCAGCTGAACAAGACAAACCTGACAGAGACCGTCATCAGCGGCGAGATCCCTGCCAAGAAGATTGTCGTTTTACAGTGCTGGGTTTGATTTGCAGATATCTGCATTTTCAGAGCATATTAGCATAGTCCTGGTTTGGCATTGGCACCAGAAGAGCGACGGGCTGTGTGTGCATAACTGAGCGTCGGCGGTTGTCGTATCGATCCGTTCACCTCTGGCACCGTCGCATCCCATTACGAGTCCGTCAATAGACTCGTGGCCTGTTTCAGTTCGGCTGTCCGTCGGCCAGCCAAGATATTCTTCCCTGAATGTACATCTCCATCATCCACTTCATAAGCAAATCTCATTAGATTTGAATGCTGTTTTTCGTCACTGCTGATGGAGTCAGGAGACGCTGGGGCTCGAATGTTTGGTTTCAACGTGTTGGGGTGTTTAAAACGGTCCATTTAATGGCCTCAAGGGGTGAATCTCAGGAAAACATGTCCAGGTTAGATTTTTACGACCCACGGAAACAACTAGAGAAAAATAGAAAAATATATTTTTGCATGATCATGGGAAAATGATTTAAAATGAGAAATCAAGATTTAATATTTGTGAACCTTTTTTCTGTGATGACTAAACAATATTAATCATTGGTTTATTGGTAGTAATATTTTATTTCTTGCTATTTTCCTTTCTCAAATATATTTATTTAATTTATTTTTTAACTAGGCTTCATCTTTGTAACAAAATATGTAAGTAATTAACATATTAAAAATATTTTATATTACAACTGCATGCAGTCAGTCTTGGTCTTGAAATTTTTATGTGAATCATATATATATAATATCTTTATATATATATATCTATATATAATTTATATTATATATATTATAATCTCAAAATAAGTACACTTTTTAGTTTTAGAACCGTCCTAAAGATATGCTTACTTTTATTTTGAGCAAAATATTTTATTTAGCTAATTTAAATATTTAATATTTAAAATATTTACTATTTGTAAATTCTTATAGATCATATTATATATAGATATATATAGATATATTTGTTTCCTTTTACAATTATTTATCACTAGATGGGGCCCCCTAGAACATGTTCTCTCACTAGGTTTTTGCTAGATTCAGCTCAATCTTCCTACGCTGCCTTATTTTTCTTTCAAAAACATCTGTCCAGTCATTTTTGTCATTTCTTCCCTTGACGTTTGCTTTTTTCTGTCGTTCTTTTCCCCGGGACAGAACTGTCCCCCGCTGGTTTAACTGTTTATTATGTGCTCTGCAATCCTAAGTGACCTCATTCTGAGAGCGTCGAGAGACCGCAGACCGAGGAGGGGGAAGGAGGATACGCGCGCTGGAGATGAACGAGGCCTGGATGGTCACGATGATAATGGATCCTCTCGGTCCCACCATGACTAATCGCCTCTCGGCGCGTTTATGACACACAATGCATCCGGCGCGGCTGAATCCATAACAAGCAATGAGCAATAAATACTGGCTGAAAACACGGCATGGAACGCTATTGGACGGCTTACAAAATCCATGATTTCTCAGGCTCAGGGTTCTCAGCCCCTTGCTGAAAAAAATAAATGCACTTGTAGCAATACTCAGTAATATTCTTTTAAAACTATATACTTATTTGCAAACTAAAATGTTTTGGGTACATTTATTTGCATGTTATGTACAATTAAATGAAAGCCTACTGGCAGTTTAAATGTATATTTATTGTATCTTCCATGCAATTATTTTAATGCTTGTATCAAGTAATAAAAATAATTTTTTGACCGCCCCGTTAAGTTGGACTTGCGAGTCAATCTTCATGTTTAACTTTCATAAGTCTATCAATTTTAAAATACAGGTGTAGATTGTCTACATGTAAATTTAGTATTTTAGTCATACACATTCAGATAAGTTTATGACAAAGCATGACAAATGATTGTGTAAAAGATAATGATAAATACAAATTATTTAAAGGTTTCTTCAAGTTTAATATATATATTAGATAGATAGATAGATATATATATATATATATATATAGATATATATATATATAGAGACACATCCATGGCACTGATACTTTTTAATGCAAACCCTGTGTCCTTTGACATTATTAGAATGTACTTTAAGTGCCCTTAAGAAAGTCGGGAAAAAAAACCTCTTTTTAATGTACACTTAAGTAACCTGTAATTATCATCCATTGCTTTTCATTTGACTGAATTTAAAAGTGTACTTAAGTGTGCTAGAAACAGTCATAAAACACCCTAAGTACACTTAACGTTTCATTTA
This sequence comes from Cyprinus carpio, assembly GCF_018340385.1. Lineage (NCBI taxonomy): Eukaryota > Metazoa > Chordata > Actinopteri > Cypriniformes > Cyprinidae > Cyprinus > Cyprinus carpio. Next base: position 386,108 of record NC_056578.1, on the reverse strand, counting down.
TTTTGATCTTTGATTGTCCCTGGCAGGTAGTTTTTTTAAACAATATATTGTTTTCAAATGTTCTTTAACAGTAAAACTTGTAAAGTTGGACATTATTTACATGGTCTTAAGTGTGGAAAGCATATTTTAAGTACCCATAAGAAAAACTTTTACTTCATTAATAATTAATTGTCCTGCATGTACAGTTTGTTTTTTTTTTTTACCGATGTGAAATTTACATTTTACTATTTACGTATTAAACTCTAAAGTAAAATTATTATAAAAGTAAAATTAAGTAGCAATGACATGAACATGTACTTAAGTGTTGAGAAGCAGTCTTTTTACGTGTTTAATGTAACTAAGAACCCTTTGTACTTCAGTAATAATATATTGACTGCCTGTAAAAAAAAAAAAGTTAACCATGTGAAATTTACTTTAAATTTAACCTTTAACATTGGACTTTTATTAAAAATGTACTTATGCGTGTTAAGAACCAGTCATATACCATTTCTTTAAATATTTATTATTTGGCCTTCAAGTACATATACACATGTAATATATATACACATGTTGCGGTGTGTTTGTCTTTTATTTTTAGTATTTATAATAAACAAATATTTGAAGCCATATTTGAGAAATTTGTAACATTCATTGAGGGTCCACATCTTGTGACACTAGAATAAACCCTTTGCAGCTTTAAAGAGTTAAATCACCCCTATAACTGTGGTAAAATCACCGTAACCCTGGTCTTGTACTGTCCTTTTTTCCCACGTGGGGTTTACTGGAATTGTAATGGATTTTCTCCCTTGGATGCATTTAATTTTGTCCACAGTTCTCCACAGTTGTGTGAACTGGCTGTGCTGTTGTTTGGTTAAAGTTCGCTGGCGAGCGTGTTCCCCATCAGGAGTAGTTGTTTAGCATGTGAATGATTACGCAGCCTTGGTGAATCCCCGGACTCAACTGCATAAGTGAGAGTCATACTTCAGCATCAGAGTTAGACAGGGGCTGCTGTTGAGCCTGATCTTTCCTGGTTTACACCACAGAGAAGACACGGCGCCCTGAGGCTGAACACACACACACCCACCACACACACACTGAGTGCCCGTCATAGCAAACATGCAGCTTTAATAGGCTGTGAATGCATGAAAGAAGCAACAATTACGCAACTTAAGAACACCACAAATAGTTTGGACTTTTTTCCCATGATGGATTGAATTGCCAACATCAATCGCCTGCAATGCAGTTCAACATCCAGGTTTACATGATCCGACAAAATCATATTTACAATGTGCAGGGACTGATGATGTGATCACTTTTGTGGGAAGAATCATTGCTGTATTGTCTGGTTTTTGCAGTATGTTACTCGGGGTTGGTTTCAAACCTTTTGAAAGATAGCCAGAGTTTGTTTGAAGCTTTTTAACCGCGAGTTCTGTTTTGTTATTTGTTTTCTGTCATATTTTGGGAAAGTAAATCGAATTACTTTCCAAAAGTCATATGACAGAAAACAATCGTGGATCGTTAAAACAGAACATATTTTTTGCTCGCTGTGTTGTTTTTCCCACATTGCAGATAGATTAATTAACGTCATCTGTCATCTCTATGTTAATTGATTCCTGCTGTAATTTCGAATTAAGATGAGAAAGCCCAGCAGAGTCGTGGTGGTTCCCCGCTTGAATAACGTGTTGTGTGTGTGTGTGTGTGTTGTGTGTTGTGTGTGTGTGTTCTCTCATTGTTAAGTGCTGTTTTTTTTTCGCAGTGTTTACGATTGCATTCTTCTGTTTCAGGAACAGCCGTAACCGATCACCATGAACCGACTTAAATGCAGGAGACTCGCCATCACAGAGAGAAGCCTTTACTGCCGGGTCAATCGGACACTGTGAAGGTCCGACACACACACACACACACCACAGCACACACACCCACACACACACACACACATACACACACACACACACACACACACACACTTCACATGCACTTATCTGTCATTAACTTACCTTTTGCTGCCACCTGCTGCACATTTGAAGACCTTCAACACACTCAGTTTATCCTTTCCAAAAAACTACACTGGGAATCATGATTTGTTTGGATAATTCGCACTAATTGGATGATCATAAAACACCTCTTGAGATCGCATTAATGCACACACATTTCAACGGCTACCAGACAGTCCTGCAATTACATGAATGAACTGTTATTTTATTTTGTCCAGTGATGTTTGCTCTGTTTAACATAAGCAAACCTTGAGAATGACCCTCTAGCACACAGGTTTGTGTTTTCCAGCACCTGACAACGGCTTCCTCAGATCGTGTGGTGTGCGGGAGGAGAGTGTCATGTGCTGGTATTTTACGATGTTGGTTTCACTTGCTGACTGGACTATAAAAACAGGTGAAAAAAAATCCACTGATGAAAGATGTTTTTCACACCTGTTTCATCATCTTTTGCATTATGTCAACTAGTTTAGTATGAAAAACAGTCACATTTGCTTCAAAGTCAGGATTTTATAATTTCATTGTTTTTGGCACAGTTTGATTAAAAATCTGACCATTTAAATGGCTGTGATACTGTGATACTTCATCTAGTTTTTTTGGCTAACGGCACCTCACGCAACCTGTGGTAAACCCATGTTATTGCACAACTTTAAAAGGCTTAATTGATTTTTTTCTTTTTTTTTTTTTACTTTTTTATTGATTGCACTGTATCATTTTATTCATTCTTTTTTTTTTATTTCCTTTTTGTTTGTTTTAATACATAACAATTATATGCATGGGTTGGTTTACCAACATCACTTGTGGATTCAATAAGCTGCAAACTGTTTCTCTTTGAACTGGGACTTTGAGTTTTTGTACATTGCATAGGATAATCAGAGATTATGCTTTAAGAGTCTGCTGATATTGAGATTATGTGATTGTTTGCATGCATGACGCAGAGATCGCGGGCCCAATACTGCTGGATTCAAGGCCAGGTGAGGTCCCCCAGATGTGCTGGTTATACATGAGGCACAGTGATATGCATGTTTTTATATAGTTGACAGGTTCATTCATTTTTTTTTTTTTTGTTAAACATCATTTATAAATTTTACTATCTTTGATGTGAAGCTGCAATGTTAATATTATCACACGTAGAGTTTTTTGTTAAAGTCATGTTTAGGTCTGGTTTAGGATGTCACACTTGTCATGTCCAGCTATTCCTCATCTTTAAGTATATATGCATAAGCCATGATTTTATTAAACGTTCACCTCTTGCTGTGTGTTTTGTTGTAGGACACTGTGTCGAGACGGCTCACGCGTGCTGCACGGGGACGGTTTCAACGGCGCCGGAAACGTGCGCAGACCGGCCATTTCTGACATTCCCATGTGTGGGAATGGACAGTAAGGTCCACTCACGAAAGTACACGGACATACCTGCAAGACATTATATTTTATATTAAGATATAAATAGAAAACACTTTTTAAAAAAATAAAACAATTTAAAGATAGCTTCATTTTTTATTTTTTATTTTTTCATAATTACCCTTTGTAATTGTAAAACAGTAATAAAACATCAATCATTTCTTCAAACAAGCAAACAAAGATTTTCAGAGGAACCTTCTTGAACGTTTATAAAAAGTGAATGACCAATGGACCATTTTAAAACCATTGGGTTTATTTGACATTTTTTTGATGGCCCTATAATACAAATGTTCCCTTTTGTCGATTCTTTTCAAATCTTTAAGGCATTTCTCTTCTTTTAGCTCATCTCAAGAATGAGTTTTTATTTTGGATCATAATACAGTATTTTTCTGAATTAACGACCCAGCATTTATTTGAAATGGGGATCTTTTTGTATTCAATTGTAAATGTCACTTTATCATTTAATGTCACTTAAATGTTGTCCTTGCTAATATAAAATATTAATTTCTGTTATTTAAAAAATCTTACACCAAAGACGTTTGAAGGGTACTATATTCATGGTTTTCTAAAAAATATGACCAGCAAAATGGTTTTCATCATCAATAACTGAGGCCGCAAATCAGAATGATTTCTGTAAGGTCATGTGACAAACTGAAGACTACGGAGTAATGATGCTGAAAATACAGCTTTTGATCACAGGAATAAATTACATTTGAAAACATATTCACATAGGAAACATTATGTTGTAATAATATTTCACAACATTACTAGTTTTTATTGTATTTTTTGATAAAATATAATAGCAGAAGAGACTTCATTCCAGAAACATTAAAAAAAAAAATAAATAAAATAAAAACATTTTAATGTTGTACAAATAATATCTGGAAAATACTTAATATTAATTGGCACTGAATCTTTTTTAAGGTAAATGTAAAATATAAGACAGCAACTTTTGCTCTCATGACAGATGAGTTTTACAGGAAGCAGAATAAAACATTAACAATGCACACTTATTATATTATTAATTTCTGGTGTAAATGACACAATTAACCAGACAGCCAAAAAAAACAAAAAGAAAAAAAAAGAGGGGCCCAACTTCCCTCAACAAACTAAAAGCAGCTGCAGAATTGAAGTTATATCCCCGAGAAGTTGAACGCATATAAACAAGTTTGCTTTTCGTTTTCAGATATTGATGCTCTTCCTCGTCCGATTGTTAAATAGTTGATTTCTTCAGAAAACTACGCCTGCCTATCTGCACTGCTTGACGGTGATAGTGCAGTGATAAGTTATTCCTGCCGAAGTGGGAACAGGGAATGCAGTGAAAGCTCAAAGGGATCGATAATGATGCCAAGTTAAAAAATACCATTTCCCTTTGGAGTGTTTTATCAAGAACTCTTGGTGAAAGATATCTAAAGTTGCAAAGACTAAAGTCTCAAACCCAAAGAGATACTCTTTATAAAAGTTAAGAGTCAGCCACAGCCACCCTAAAACGGCTATCGTTCATAACACGCCTCCACATCTCTACCGTCACTATGTTGGAAGATTTGTCATAACACCGCCCAGATTTTTCACAGCAAAGAAAGAAGGCGTAACTTTTATTCTCTCTGGTTGCTGCCAGCATGCCATGTTTGTGGAGACACTGTTTCGTTGTGAAAGCGAAAACTACTTTGTTTGGTCTCCAAAAGATGACACAACTAGAAATCAGTGGTTAAGTTGTATTTCAACACTGTTCCAGAACAGTTCGCCCAAATATTCAGATGTGTGCAGCGGCATTTTCACGGAGTGATGAGGACTGTTTCCTGTGAGAGTAGACTGACAATGCTGGTGTCTGTTTCTATAAAGTGGGGCAGTTCAAACTTTGCAAGGACAGTCTGGCTCTTCTGACTCACAGCCCTGTAAGTACGTTTTCATATTTACAAGAATTTGCCACTGATGATTTAAATGTGAGTTTTTGAGCAGTGTAGAGTAGTGCTTGTTGTTTGTCGTTTCTCTGATCACAAATGCAGACATAGTTTATGTGTTTACGCGGTGTGATCGCAACTCAACGCGTAAAAGACAGTATAAGTCCCATTATAATCACAGTAATTGCAACAAATGCCTCGTGTTTGTACTGGGTTTTATTGGTTTTTGTCTCATCGTGCTGGGAGACAAGCATACAGTTTGGTAAGGGCCCCATAACATTTCCGTCACACGCTTGAGGCATTCAGCCAATCACAATGCACTGGATAGCCTGCCAATCAGAAGCACACCTCGCTTTTCAGAACGATGAGCTTTGTAAATTAACGACAGGTTTTCAGAAAGGCGGGGGGGCATAGTGGGAGAGAACAATAATATTTTTCATTATGTGAAAATAATGTCGTTTTTTGAACCTTAAACCAGATAAACACATTATTTTACACCGAATATACAAAATAATGTTCTTTTAGCAACGTCATGTGACCCCTTTACATGCGAATGTCCTCACAAGCCACCATCACGGGAGCCTGTTCAGTCCCTCAAGCTGAACGTCACACCGCCCGTTTCACAAGACCTCTGAATTCCTCATGCTGATGCACATGAATTTGTTATTTTTGGAATGGATTTACTACAAAGACTTTGATGTGAGTTTATCATTATTTTATAGCTTTATAGCTTTTAAAACATTTCCTGAGGTAGTTCTGTTTGAAAGGATTAGACATGAGAAACAGTATGTAAATCAGATATCAATATAGTAGTAAGGTGTTTAGATTTGACCTTGACAATTTCATAGAACATTATGAGAAGAACAGTGTATTAAAGTCAAGTTATTAAAAATTATAAATGATTTTTGTCCTTGATTTTTACAGTATGAATTGGATATATGTATTCACACTATAGCAAGCAGGTGGTCGCTATCTCCCATTTGCTTTCTGTAAGTTTAAGGCAAAAACACGTTTTATGTTATATAACCAAAAATATTTTTAATAACTTTTAAGTTTTTTATGTTTCAGATTTTAGGTTTTTTAACCTAAAAAGCTATATATATGATTCTGATACATATTCATAAATATCAGATTAAAAGTTTGATGAATTTGAACAAAAGTACATTAAAAAAAATCATTATACAGTATGCAACAAAGTCACAAAAATAATGGTTAATTTTACCTAAGTTTTTTGAGAATTACACTGCAATCCTGTATGTGCATCTTCCTCTCAGAGATGCTTCAATAATTTGTGCTGTCAAAAGAAAAAAAAAAATAAAAAAACGTGTGTGAACGGTTTCCACAGCATTGACATCAGCATTTGCTGCAGTGTAACAAACACGGGACGTGTTCAAACGTTTTTAAAAAATTTTTGAAAGAAGTCTCTTCTGCTGACCAAGGCTGCATTTATTTGATAAAAAATTGAAAAATTATTACAATTTAAAATCTCTGTTAAAATGTAATTTATTCCTGTGATGCACAGCTGTATTTTCAGCATCATTACTCCAGTCTTCAGGGTCACATGATCTTCAGAAATCACTCCTAATATGATGATTTACCTGCTCAAGAAACATTTCTGATTATTATCAACGGTGAACAGTTTTCAGTGCTGCCATATATATATATATCTATACTATATATCATTATATAATTGTTTTGCTGTTATTATTTGATAAAAAGACATTTCTAAAGAAGAGAAAACTTTTGTTAACATTATAAATGTCTTTACTTTTCACGTTTTGATCAATGTTGCTGGCACTTCAGAGCCGCAAATACCAGGACAGTCAGGCACAAGACACAGTTTTCTTTTCCCCCCAGGCAATTCTACCTCATGAACAGTTAAATGTTCCCCACTTATGCAATAAAAATGTGCAATATCCTTATATTTATTTGTTCTCCCTCCCATCCTAGTACATCTCTTGCATCTTACTCTATTCTAGTCCAATTATTCATCTATAGCACACAACCTTTTATACAATTTATTTTGTAAAATAAATTGTATAAACAGTTGTGTTCTGTGTGTTGTTCTCTGTTAACTGGAAGCTTATGTCACTAAAACAAAATTACATGTATGCGCATACAAGCATACTTGGCCAATATACGCTCTTTCTCAGTTTTGAATTCTTAATGTAATCCATCACAGAGGAAGTATTGTGATACGAATTCATTTTTTTTTTTTACCTTATTCAGGCTGAGGTGTCCTCCAATCAAAGGACAATCAAAAGGACTGAAATATGCTTTTATTTAAAACAACTTACAATGCCATTCAGCTACACATTTGACCATAAAACCCAAATGTTTCTCTGCAAAGAAAGCTTTTATGCGAAACCTCTGGAATCATATCCAGTGTAAACATGCATGTGGCATAGCAACAATATAATAATGGTTAAAGAGTTCTACTCGGTGCTTTAGAAACCTCTGAACTGCGGCCTGCAGATCTGACCGCTTCGGGACGGACGCCTGTTACTTTGTCTCACATAGTGAAACTGGCAAACAATTGGTTTGCAAATGACCTCACACAAGAAACAACCCCGTAATATTCAGCGTTATGAAGGTCATTAACTTCACAGCGTGCCGTTTCTCATAAGCTTTCAACAATGTACACCGTGTGAATCTTTCTCCTCCTGATGCACATGTTTTCCTGTGTCTCTGACGCCTCGTCCGTTGGCAGATTCTTATAATGCTCTCGGTGTCGGTTTTATGGAGGAAGGACTGTAAAAGTAGTTCTGCCGGAAACAAAAAAAAGAAAAAAAAAAAAAAAAGAGACACAAAAGCAAATATGCAAGGTGCGTCCCGTGAGATAATCTGCCCAAGCGCAGTGTTCTGTCTGGTGTTGAACTGACGCGAGAGAATGTGTCTGCGTTTAAACTGATTATATGGCGTTGTTATTCCCCGCGGCGAGCTCGTGGCAGGGATGTGGCAATGTTAAAAAAAATGTCTGAAAACATCTCCAGTGATCGTTTTGCTGAGACTGACATTATTTCAGTCCGTCACTGAGTGTGAAAGAGAGCAAGGAGCAAAACCCGCCACTCTCATCCTGGAAACAGGAAAGTGACTGACATTTAAGTTAAAAGAGTTAAAAAATAAACAAACACAAGCTAAGTTGAACAATTTCTACCAATAATAAAAGCCATAAAAGCAGTAATAATGTGGCCAACACACCATATCATTCACATACGTAGATTGTTTTGTCATTGCATTCAAGTTTCAAGACTTTGAGGAGATTCACCAATATTCATAGCTTTATAACATTTTCATTAGTATGGGGCACTTTAAAAAAAAACAAAAACAAAAAAATGTAAATTTTATATTTTCTCAAGGCTTAATGGAAATGATTCAAATTCATTAATAGTTTACAAGCATCTTTTTACAACATTTTTTGAAAATCAATGAATCTCATCCCCTGTTTTGTTGAAAAGTTGGACAATATGGTTTACGGGATTGACCTTGAAAAATCTAAATAGAAATACTCTTTCCAACATAATATAATATGATAGAAAATACTAATATGAATATCATATCTATATAATCTATTCCAGTGATAAAAATGTTTTTCTGTTTCATTATGGGTGTATACAGTATTTATTCATTATCGCCAGTAAGTCATCGCATTGCTTCTATAAGCTTATGCAACACTAACTATGCATAAATAGCAAATATCATGTTTTTTAACATTAAGCATGATGATTTTTTTTTTACCAGCACGGTCAGAAGATGATCTACGCTAATTGTAGCACATCATAACTAAAGCCGTATGGCGAGTATTAAACAAGGCACTTTTCAACACAAAATTCAAAAGTGGTTAGAGAATTTGGATTCTGGTCTATTTTGGTTAAGAAGTTGTAGTTTATCGTTAATTAGGTTATACAGCACCAGGTGTTTTCACTGCTGAAACATATTTACAGATTTGTGCAATAATTACCATCCTTATAACCATACATTATAACAGCATACATTCATAAAAACAGATCACTCCCCTCGAGTATATCTGAGAATATGGAATACAGCAAAATAAAACAAAGTCACAAAATGGTGTGTATGTTTGTTACCCGTTCAATTAGACGACTGTTTAGATGATTCTCTTCAGTATGTTGTGCTGTGAAAGAATAAAAGTGTGTGAAGTTGTTTTGACAAGGTTTCTTCCCATGCGAAACCGCTTTGTGTGTTTGATCGTCAGCATTTACTGCATTAGTCTAACTCAAACTAAAGCCTTGATGCAAAGGATCCTCAGGAAAATACCGCGGACTATATGGTACTATAATAAAATTATAATCAAACTTATCAGATGGGCTGATGATGAAGAAAAGAGTAGAACGTACTCCTGCATCTTTTTGAGACGCTTTGCTGTAATGCAATGATTTTCAAGTGTGGATTAAGCATCCAAAAGCATAACTTTGTATACCATATCGTGGTTTCTCAAGGATAATCAGAATGATTTCACAAAAAGAACAGATAAATTTATGCATTTGGCAGATTTTATCTCAAAGTTTACATTGCTTTCGAAGCTATACATTTGATCAGCTCATTTTATAATACTCGTGGCACTGGCAAATAAAGCTTGAGATGTTTCTAGAATTCCTCATCATTTTTAAACATGCATTTGGCATAGCAACATTTTTAATTAACAGCATTTTAAGCCTTATTCATTTATTCACCCCTGCTGTGATAAAGTCAAATCATGCTGTATATTAGCAAGGGCGTGGCTTTTTGTTCTTTTTAATGTGTTGTGCATGATAGTGCACGGGTAGCTTTTTGTCACATTCAACAATTACATAGTATTTGGCTGTAGTACACCTAACGTTACATGCCCATTCTAACATCTGTGATGTCCTGTTTTCACTTTTAATATTGTACACTTGGAAGAGATTTGTGCTTTTGTAATAGCCATCTTTTGTTTTAGTTCCAGAGCCATTGCAGATTCGTTTTATATTTTCTTCACTGTCTTTAATAAAGGATTGTACTGGAGTTCTACCACAGAGATCATTGTTCTCTAGGTGTTTCACCCAAGCAGTTTCATTATCTGTTTGGAAATTAGCTGGGAGAATATGTTTTTTCTTGAACTCAGCATATCTTTCATTTTGCTGTCGATCCGCTCCATCACTCAGAGCCAGAATGAAGAAGAGCGAGAGAAGAGCCTCTGATCTCATCCTGACAATAAGGGAAATAACATTTAGTTAGACATTTAGTAAGAGAGCAAACGTCAAAAGAGCGAGAGAAGAGCCTCTGATCTCATCCTGACAATAAGGGAAAGAACATTTAGTTAGACATGACTTGTTTAGGTCATTTGAAAGCCTAATTAACCAGTCGGCCAAAGTTATTTTCATAGGAGCATGATAAAAATGCTCAAGTAAAAAAAAAAATATTTGGAGGTTTTTGCATCTGAAGTTTTCTCTGAAGTGTTTCTGTTCTAATTGTTTCTCTTTGTTCTTTGTTTATTTTGTCACTTACGTTCACACACAAGTGTAAAGAATCCACATTACCTCGAGATTTCTTAATTTTAACACTAGAGTATAGCTTTTTACATGATCAAAGAAATAAGTATTCAACTTTACATGTGTTAGACCTAAAAATATGGAAGATGTGAGCCTCGCCCACTCAATAAAATATAAAACAAGGTAATGTGGCGACTTTTTATCTCACAATTCTGACTTTTTTTCTCACTTAATTGCGTAGGTTCATATATTGCAATTCTGACTCTATAACTCACAAGTCAGAATATTTGAGATAAAAAGTAACAATTACCTTGTTTTATTTTTTTTATTCAGTAAACGAAACAGGCTTCCATAAAAAAACAAAAAAAAAAACATAATTACCAATTAAAAAAAAACATGGACAAATACAACATTGCAAAGAAAAAAAAAATAGAAGAAAAAAAGACTTATCGTCCATGCAAGATTGCACACGTAAGTCTGCAAGATGTCTGTTAAAGATCGCTTCATCTGAAAGCATCTGCTGTGTACAAACATTCGATAGACGCCTTTAAGATGTCAGTTTTAGATTCATTCTAAATCACAATCATCTTATAGACATCTTCTAAATGTCTATTTGACATCTGATAAGAGATGTCCTATAGAGGTATTGCAGATGAGCAAACGCACTCTAAAAAATATGTCTTGTAGATGTAATGCAGACGCCAAATAGACGTCTCCGTGATGCAATGCGTGGTATCAGGGATGATATCCGCGAAGCATTTATTTTCTCAGTATCATTATATCAATGAAATATTCAAATAAAGTTATTTGTTTGAATGCATATTGCTGATTATTGTCTTTTATTTAAGTTAACGATGTTCACAGTTTAATTCGCTGATCCTTCGTGTCACGGATATGGACAAAACCCATATAGTACATCTTGGATGCGCTTTCTTAAAACTTTCACATCGAGCAGCACTTGCCATGTACAGACATTGATGCACGGGTGTGTTCGTGGCCATGTCTAAAGTATATAGAAAAAAATTAAACTATGTTTTGTAAACTTATTGATTTAGCTTAACAACTCTAGGTCACTGAATCTACATGCACACATAACAGAAATTCCCATTTTATCAAAAAAAAATACATACTTACTCTAGCACTGCCTGTTTTGATGGGGCCAAGCTTCTGCATTGTGCAAAATGTGTCCCTGGTAATAGCACTACTTATGGCCATGTCAAAATCAGCCTCGCCAGAAACTCTTTGGTAAGCTACTCTTTGATAGGGCTGGTCTGAACCTTTTCTTGCTGGTTCTTTTCTTAACCTGAACCAAGCAGTTCGATCTAGTTCGGATCTTGCGGGAAATGAGAGCCTTAGCCCAGCTACTTTGCTAGTAGGGCTGCCTGCAAAGAATGATATCTGTTCAAGAATCGTGTCATCACTCTTATTACAGTGCACATTAATGAAAAACAACTAGTAGCTTCTCTATGTGCTTGTTTTTTTCTCTCAGTGCTTTAAGCATACTGTACTGAAATGCAGATTTTACTTCCCAGCTTGCTCCCCAAGATTCTGGAATGGAAAGTGGAAGGTCCCTTGAAGCATCTGAAAAGCGTCCCTGAGAGTCTGTACTGGACTGATATTTATTGATGTGAAAAAGAGTGCAGGCGTGGAAAAAAATACTGTTTCTTGGAAATGCCCCACTAAAAAAACAGCTTCCCTCTTAGCATGAATGCCAGCTGCAGCCCAGAATAATAGGATGGCCTAAAGCAAGCCTGCTCTGCTCATCTTCCCAAAATAGCTTTAGCTTCTCTACATCTCCTACTCCATGTGGAAGCCACACTCCTTGATGAGTGTGTTCAGCAAAAAGTGTCTTAGTCTGCACAGTGACAGACAAAGTGTGCAACAGCATGGAAAAACAAAACACTACAAGACTTCTACTGTTGGCATTTGCTAGAAGTTTTGCTGTGCACTTCATCAGAAGCCGAAGTGCGTGGCCGTATCCTAGATTTCCTAGAAACTGAAACCTGCAAACGGCCAGTAGCACCACAAAACTTTCTACAAAAATGTCACTGAAAACAAATCTTGGTTTTAATAAGTGAGGGAATACGTTACCTTCCTTTTAACCGATTGATTAAGGTTGTGCAGTTCATTCAGATATGTGTTCATAAATCATTAAATGATTAAATTAAAATATTTTGGTTGTCTCTGTCAGGTAAGAGCTGCTTCTCACCCTGTTTAAGTTTGAGGAGATGCAGGAGATCGTGAAAAGAACTTTACTGTGAGTCCATGTGGATGCTCCGGGACAAGAGGGGCGGTAGCGGCCATTTATCCTGCGGTGCGATGCCATGTGTTCTTTTTACACTTTCCACTGAACAAACCTTCACAGCGTTTCTGTATTGAAGCTAATATGAGCTTCTGAGTTGGACATTGCATTCATAAGCCCGAGATTGGCTAAATGCAACCCCAAAACAAAAAGATGATATGATGCGGCATGGAGCAGATGCATGAATCCAGCGCCGTAAAATCCCAGTCAATTTCTGACTTCCTATTCTTTCTACTCTGGCCTGTATTATGACATTATAAATATTTTGAGGTTGAAAACATCATAAAAGCTTAATAAAATGATATGCACTGTTTTCAAAGTGAATTTGTGATTTCCTGAATTGAGCAGCTGACATAATCCTGTATCAAAAGATTGTATGCAAACCCTGAGCACAACTGCATTTTAAGTGGAGCAAGCATTGCTGAGTCTCTGTGTAAAGAAAAACCAATGAAAAAACGGAAACGCATTGAAAATGGCGCTTGACACCTGGCCAAAGTGTCTCTGTGAAGGTGTTGGTATGGTTTGCGTCTTTCTGTGCCTGATGTGATTTGTGACTCAGAAACTATTTTTGATAAGCTTTCACATGTCCATATGTTCGCCAGGTTCTGCTGATAAGTAGTCCTAAAATGTCTGGATTTTTCTTAATAGATACTTAGCAGGAACCTGTGGATCAGATCTCTTGATATGCTTCCCCAGCTGTCTCGCAGTATTTTAGTTTTTGTTTCTGTGTCAGTTACTGGAGTCACTAAACTCTTACCAGTGACAATACAATTCCAAATATACCTATACAAATATACTTCTGAATAAAGCTGTTATGTCCATGCGGATCTGTACATTCTTACTTCTCCTCCTGCCTTAGCTCCTAGCCAATCATACCATGTGAAAGGGGAGCTGGAGCCGGCGCTTAAGGGCCACCGCCCAGTCTACCGTGAGTGCCACACTGACCGGCCACTGGCCATGCATTATTATTACCAACCTGCTCTCATTGTCTCCAGCCCTTGTACTTCTTTTCTTTCTAAATTCTACACAGAAGCCTTTAACTCTAGGGTGCCTCAGACTCTCGGAAACCACTTTGTTGCTCTCCATTTAGTTTATTGTAAATCTTTCCCTTTATTGCTTTTATCACCAAATAGTTTATCATTTCAATGCATTCTGAGTCTCAGCCTGACTCCCTATCTGATGCCGTGGCCCCTTTCTCTCTTTGAGCATATCTTTGGGGCTCTAGTTTTCTTCTTGAACTTAGTTATGTTTTTAGCTCTCTTCCTCCCTGATCTGATAAAACAATTCTAGCCATAGCTTCTTTTTTAAATCCTCCTGCTGCAAATTTCAATATGTTTCAAATACAAATACATGGTTAGACAATTCCGGTGGTCTGCAGGACCACGCCTCCCTTTGCTTTTCATTTTAAAACACACAATTGCTGGCCACCGCTGGAGGTACTAGTGCTCAAACATACAGTACAGTAAAATGAGAAACTCTCTCAAAATACAAACTCCCATTTCTCACACATCTTGAGTTGGAGATGTCAGCAATGCCTAATGGCCATGCCTTTTAATGTGTTACCTTACTGCTAAAGCGGGAACCCGCAATGCTCCCTCTTTAGATCTTGACCAAAAGCAAGGCAGCATCATTCTTGCGGTTTTGGAAGCCAGATAAATGCCCCCCACGCCTTTAGATTCTTTGTAGATGTTCACCAGGGTTTAAAACTGATCGGGCGTGCCTTTATATCTCCCTGAAAGCTGTCAAAGCATCTCTCTACTCTCTTCTACAGTTGACGTTAACCCTGATGGGCCGGAAGGCCCTTGCTCTGACCAACGGCGATACCAAACGCATTTTGAGGAGGATCGGATCTGCAGCACAGAAGGTCTGGTCAGCTGTAGCTACGAAGTCACCGTTCGATTTGCCACCACAGCCAGCACGTGACCCGGAAGCGACTCCGAAAGCTTCAGCTTCTTCTGCAGCTCTAATCCTTTTCGCCTTCCTCCCAGTAGACCCCAAACCCGAAAGCCACCTCTTCAGTCACTGTGTGTGCTTCTGCTTCTAGGTGATTAGATTCAGGATCTTAAAGTGGTCTCAGCCCTTATTACAGAGCTGCAAAGGTAGGGGAGGGAAGCCCTTGATCAAGCTCTTATGGTGATTACTCTTCTGAGATAAACTTGAATTGACTGGATATTATCATACTTATAATACAGCTGCATAAGGCAATACATAATTCTGGAGCCAAAATCATTGTTTTTTTTTATTTCTCTTATGGTCAAAATTCGATTTACTGTCTCTTTCCACATGCATTCTTCTTCAGATCTATATTGATAAAAAAAACAACAAAACAACAACATAAATACTGGTTTAATCGTTTATTCTGATGTAAGTTTCTATATTGATTGCTTCCGTAGACCTGAGCTATAATCCAAATCCCAAAAGCTTCTTTTTATTTCAAAAGTGCCTTTCTTTCTAAAAATGAGTTTCTCCACCTGGTATCACCAGGCACACCTAAAACTGACTGGTCTTATTCCTCTGCATTCCCAATTGTCTTGAGGGGCCCATATGTACCATCTAATTCATGGCCTACATCTATTAAAGCGCTTCCTTCAAAAATGAGCCTATCCTGTACTTAACATCATCACCAAATTTTAGATATCAAATTTTATAGCTCCTTTCTACTCAATATAAGATAAAAGAAAACCCAAAATCCTCTGTGAAAACTCCTTTAACTGAACCCAGTCAAGAAGTTTGAACCTGACTTCATCCAATGTCTAGATTGAGACCTGAAATCATGGTAAGTAGTGAGCATTTCAAATAAGGCATCTTAAAAACCCTGCGCCAGTAATGTAACAAGTATACGCACAAGTACCGAATACTTAATACTATGATTAAGATTTGATTAGGGTTTCAGTTGAGGGTTATTGGCCTGTAAGTTCATGCTTAATTCATCTACTTTTATAATAGTAAGTACATGTAACAGGTGTAACAAGGACACCTTAAAACAAAGTCGTTCCCAAAAATAATTGCCTTAATCATTTGTGTTATTAATTGGACAAGTATGGTGATCTCTATTAGTTTAAAGTTGTACCCTATTCACCCAGAACAAGCTGTGAGGGAAAATTGTCAATTTCTACAACTTTACTATCAGTATACTGAAATATTGAATACAGAATTATGTGGACTGACCAATCAGAATCAAGTATTCCAGAGGACTAATGGTGCATCTCAATAAATTTAGAAAGGTTGTGGAAAAGTTCATTTATTTCAAAAACAAATTCAACTAAAATGTGTTCAAACTTGTGTATTAACAATAAAAATTCCAACGCACCCCCAACAAGACTGAAAGTAGTTTATGTGAGTCTTTTGTTCTTTTAATGTGGATGATTTTGGCTCACATTAACAAAATAAAACCCACCAATTTCCACTATCTCAGCAAATGAGAATATGGTGACATGCCAATCAGCTAATCAACTTCAAAGACACCTGCAAAGGTTTCCTGAGCCTTCCAAAATGGTCATGAGCCCTCCAGTCTTTGTTCATCACGGCTACACAAATGCCCCAATGGGGGAAGACTGCTGCGCCACCCCTGACAGTTGTCCCCACCGAAGACAATTCATTTGGGAACCACTCTCACTCACCCAAGGACGCCGCGTCACGACAACCCACCAACCATGCATTGGCCAACGGAAGCTGGACTGTCTCCCACCCCCACCCGACCCCCCCCGATGAACTGTATCCAAGCATGTTAACAGAAAGCTGAGTGGGGAAGGAAAAAAAAGTGCTTGGAAGGGAAAGAAAAAGAAATGCACAACAAAACGACCGTGAGAACCACAGCCTATGAGGGATTGTCAAGCAAAATCGATTCAAAGAATTTGAAGTGAAACTCACAAGGAATGGACTGAGGTGGGGTGTCAAGGCAGGGAGATCAACCACTGACAAGACGTTTCCACACATTGGCTACAGTGGTGTAGTCAAGGAATGTGGCTGAACCACAGACAACGGTCAGAGGCGTAGAAGGGCCTCTTACCCTGGCTAGAGGAGAAGAAAGAACTGGGGGGACTGATGCACAAGTGGTCTAAAGTCCTCTTTTCAGATGAGAGCAGAGTTTGTATTTCATTTGGAAAACCAAAGGTCCTAGAGAGTCTGGAGGAAGGGTGGAGAAGCTTCATAGCCCAAGTTGCTTGAATGATAGGCCAGTGTTAAGTTTCCAGCAGTCTGTGATGATTTGGGGTGCAATGTCATCTGCTGTGTGTTGGTCACATTGGAGTTTTGTTGAAAACCAAAGTACCCTGCACACCGTTTACCAAGAAATGTTTGGAGCACTTCATGCTTCCTTCTGCTGGACACCAGCTTTTTTTGAAGATGCTGATTTCATCTTCCAAGCAGGATTTGGCACCTGCCACACTGCCACAAAACACACAAAAGTTGGTTAAATGACCATGGTGTGGTGTGCTTGATGGCCAGCAAACTCACCAGACCTGAACCCCCAGAGAAGAATCTATGGAGTATTGCCAGAGGGAAAATGAGAGAAACGAAGAGGACCAAACAGTTGCAGATGAGCTGAAGGTCACTGTCAAAGAAACCTGGGCTTCCATACCCCCTCAGCAGTGCCACAAACTGATCACCTCCATGCCACGCTGAATTGAGGCAGTGCTTAAAAGCAAAAGGAGCCCCTACCAAGTATATGAGTACATGTACAGTAAATGAACATACTTTCCAGAGGCACATTTCACTATTTTTTTTTTTGGTCTTATGAAGTATGTCTAATTTGTTGAGATAGTGAATTGTGGGTTTTTGTTAATTAAGCCAAAATCATCACAATTAAAAACAACCAAAGACTTAAAATACTTCAGTCTGTGTGCGTTGAATGATTTAATACACAAGTTCACAATTTGAGTGAATTACTGAAATAAAATGAACTTTTCCACGACATTCTAATTTATTGAGATGCCACCATGTATGTAATAATTTTCATATAATTCCCACCATCCATTCTCTAAAGATGACGGTGTGTGTAAAAGGATAAATACTGATTTTGTTGTGTGTGTATTTGTTTGTTTCAGGAAGAGATGTCGGCAAACACAGAGCTCATTCATGGACTCACAAAGAGAGAATCGCTAAAAGCGCCAAAAACCTCATCAACATCGAACTCTTCTGGAAGAGCTACCAGGGGTAAAAATCACACACGCACAACAAACAAAACCGTGATTCAGCGATGTTTTACTTATCAGTTTGATGCAGTTAGTTAGGTGCGATGCAACATGCATGATAGATAACACAATGAAAGAAATGCTTTGATAATCAAACTTTTATGTTTTTCTTTTTGTCTTACAGTCGTAGAGATCTGAACATCGAGAGGAATAACACGTTCAAGTAAGAATGATAAAAAATAAAGCCATTCTCTCTTATATATGTTTCTCTTTTGATGTCTCCACACGTGTCTGTGTTTTTCAGATGTCCTGTGATGTTGGTGGTCGGTGATCAGGCTCCGTATGAGGAAGCAGCTGTGAGTCTTTATATCAGTCAGTCAGTCAGTCAAAAAATCAAACTAACAACAGCAACAACAAAATCATTTATCCACAGAAACCCACAGGGTTATTCTGACTGCACGTCTGTTTCTGTCCACTAGGTGGAGTGCAACAGCAAACTAGATCCAACTACGACCTCATTCCTCAAGGTTTGCCCTTCACCTGTCTTTTATGTTCCTGGAATTGTACTTTTATTGATTATGCAAGCATACAATGAAAAGAAGACGCAAAATAAGCAAAAATCAAGTGTATTTGTACTGTAACGCCCTGTGTTGTTTTTATTCAGATGGCTGATGCTGGCGGGATGCCACAGCTGACTCAGGTAAGTCACATCAAATTAATATTTATCAATAAAATGTATTTATTCAGAGGAAACCTGTGCAGTGTGTAAATGAAATGTGTGTCTCTCCAGCCCAGCAAACTGACAGAAGCGTTTAAGTACTTCATTCAAGGCATGGGATACAGTAAGTTGACTTGAGAGCATTTTATTATTGAGAAACGTCACAAAAATATGAAATACAAAATCTAACTAATTACATCATCATTTAAAAGTATTAGTTTAGTAAGATTTGTAAAAACATTTTACAAAATATTTCTATTTTAAATAAATGTTTTTTTTTTTATTAATTTCTATCGCCTGTTCTCACTCACCGGACTTGTGTGTGTTGTGGGTGTAGGTGCATGTGACTCAAGGTTGCCGGATTTTGCAAACAAAACCTGCCCAATTGCTACTCAAAACTACTGTAGCCCAATCGTGTTTCGAAGGGGGTTCCCCGGTAAAAATTGCATTCCGGGGGTAAAATACACGTTTTTCAGCAGGGTTCATCAGGTTCGGGTTGATTCAACTTGCGGCAACAGTTATAAAGTAGCCCAGTTTCGCGGCAAAACCACAGACAACTGAGTTGATGTAAAAGAGGAAAGAAGGCATTTGGACCAAAGCACTGTGTGGCAAGGGAGGGGGAGACTCAAAATGAAAACACATTTTTGCCCCATTTGCATTGTTTTACTATTTACAAAGTTAAAGTATAAAACATTGCTATTAACAATGCACAGCGTGGGGGGTCCCCCGGGATTTCCACCTATGTGTGACACTGAAGACTGGAGTAATGATGCTGAAAAATCAGCTCTGATCACAGGAACACATTTCATTTTACAATATTCACATAGAAAACAATTACCACAAATTGTAATAATATTTCATAATATTGTAATCATATTGTAATAGTATTTCATAAAATTGTAATAATAATCTATTTTTTTAAATTTGTTATATTTTATTTGATATTTTCTTGTTTTTCAACGATTTCTTCTGTTTGTTTTCTAATGTTTGCGCTGCTTCTTCTCTTTCAGTGGCGTCGTCCTGCATGACGCGTCTCTCGCGCTCGCGCACCACCTCGCTTTCATCCTCCTACTCCATGGAGGGCTCGCGCTCCCGATCCCGCACGCTGTCCCAGGGCTCGCAGGGCGGACAGCTCCCGCCGAGCCCATCCCATACCATGGAGGTGTCGTGCTGAGGAGCGCTTGAGCGGGGGAGAGAGGTGGACGGATGAAGCGCTGGAGTCCTCTGGGAAAGTTAGTTTGGTGTGCGTGAAGACGGGCGGATCATGACGACTCTCTCCCTCCCGTCACCCTTCACCGACCCGTCAGGCAGATGATAGAGCCCTTTAACTCTGTGGCATGGGCGGGGCCTTTAGTGAGACCCACATGTAGTGTTAACCAATAGTAATACTTCTAATATGAATATTGATTATTAATATTAATAACGATGAGCGTCACTGAAAAAAAATAAATAACAATGTTTCTCTTAATTACATGTTGAATTTCTAAACAAAAGAATAGAGAAAAGAGTATATAAGCTCATAATGTGTGTCTGTCAACTTCTATGTGATTATAATTTTTTTGGTGTGCTTTTTTTTTCTTTCGTTTTTGTATTTTGTATTATTTTCTTCTGTTATACAATCCTGCTGCTGTGAGAGGGGTACAGTATTTTCGGAGACGGTGGCGAATGTTTTAGGCCGAAGTACTCGTCTCTGTCGATGACAGCCACCTCATGTCTTCCATTTGCCCTTGAAAAAAGCTATATACATAAAAAGCGAGCAAGAAAAAAATACTGTAATTGTATTATTTTACTTGGATTTGTTTGGTTTCGGGGTTAGGGCCATTGGGGTCTTTGCCTTGTTTTGAAATGCATGCCGGAATTTCATTGATCTCGTCAGTCTGTTTTTTTTTTTTTTTTTTTTTTTAAAGGATTTTACATTCGTTTAATGATGGTGAGAGTGTGAGTGTGCGAGAGAACAACGAAAATACACAGGGCTTGTTGTTTTAAAGTCATGTGACATGATGTTCAGATTTTAGGGTACTTCTGTAATCGGATGTATTTTCACAGAAACCGGATGAAGCCTACATGTTGGACGTGGTTTCAGTTTATCTGTGGGGAATCGATTAAAGGTGTCTAGCTTATATGATGGTGGTTGGGAATAAAAGAAAATGATGACGGCAGCCGTAAAGTTGTTTCAAAGGTCGAGCGATTTTGATGAAAGATTATGAAGATTAGCCTACTAAAGTAAATAAAGTCGAATTCAGTTGAAAGAGAGCACAATTAGTAAAAGAATCGGACAAGTGCTTTCAACAATGAGTGTGTTTACGTGTACAACGAAATGCTGATTAATAAATAATTAAAAAAAAAAAAAAAAACCTCTCTAGGATTTACTGCAAATCAATAAATCAATGATAACTCAAGAAAATATATGTTTACATGAGATTTTGACATCTTTTGCTCACATTTATGAATGGTAAATTTAGAAATATGTTGAAGGTTTATGAATGGAAAACTAGAAATCTTTCCAGCTTGTGAGTCGTGAATGAGTCGACAGAACAGCAATAAAGGCATTTAAACCCGGTCTCATGAGAAAACCATCTATTTGAACGATTTGATTCGTGCAATTTTTAGAATTCATAAAATTCGCCGAATTGTAAAATACTTACAAACTGTCATGAGAGTGTCTTGGGCATTTACATGAACAGGTGTTTGGCTTTTTAGAGGCTTTCCCAAATAAAAGGCCACCATTTAAGGAATTATTAAGCGTTGATGCAAAATCACATGTAAACACATGTATTCACAAGTCCAGCTCTAACGCAATCACTTCTACTACTAGTTTGAGAAATAAAATACCTGCAGGATGGATAATAATGAAGTAATAATATTTTTTATTCAAGGAAATACTGACCTGTAAACAGGAATTCATCTGCAGTGTGTCTTTTTCCCCTCGAGGTGGCGATTTCGTATAAATTCATACGATATGATTTGTATGTAAACATACAATTTAAAGAATAGAAGTAATCATACAAGTCCACATCTAAACCTAACAGTCAGTGCGTACAAATTCATACAAATTAGCCAATAATTCACCCAAACGTAAAATGCTTAGGCCTACACATTGCCATGAGTGTGTGTTGCGAGTTTTTGGATGTGTAGCCTACGTTAAATTGGTGGACATATTTTTTTTTAAGTACAGTGGAGTAGAATATCATTGTACAGCAGATATGACTATGATCACCAGCTAGTAGCTAGTCTACTGAGGTATATAACAAAGGCCAATAGTTTTGCCACCTGATACCATTAACGTGTCATGGTATGGCCACAGTACTTTGTTTTAACCCTGTTAGTCTGCTAGAAGTGTTTGGTTGGAAACGTTGAGGGGGGCTTCATGGTGATGCTGACGTTTGTCTTTCAATGGCAATTTCCTCATTTTAAGGTAACTTGAGAGCACTAGTACCGGTTAGAAGTGTACTTATAGCCATGGCGTGATTTAATGCTGAACCATAGAGACTTGTACACAGAGTAAAACAGTACGTGTGGGCATGCCTGAGCACAATAAGGGAATTTTGTGAGTTCGTTCAGAAGAAAGGTGGCGATTCTACGGAAGAAGATTAGGGCCAAGCAATAATAAAAAAAATAAAACCATCTCGAGATTAAAGTCATTATATTGCGAGATTAAACTCGTTTAAATTTCGAGAAAAAAAGTCGAAATACAATCTTGAGAATAAACTCATTAAATTTCGAGAATAAAGTCATTGTGTTTCGAGATTAAACTCGTTAAATTTCGAGAAAAAAAGTCGAAATACAATCTTGAGAATAAACTCATTAAATATCGAGAATAAAGTCATTGTGTTTCAAGATTAAACTCGTTAAATCTCGAGAAAAAAAGTCGAAATACAATCTTGAGAATAAACTCATTAAATATCGAGAATAAAGTCGTGTTTCGAGAAAAAAAACTCGTTAAAATTTCGAGAAAAAAAGTCGAAATACAAACTTGAGAATAAACTCATTACATGACACGCCATTAATGGCAATGCCGTACGGTTTTAATTTATCATAGCTGTCCAAGTGCCAGAGTGCATTTGGGTGAAGCCCGCGATAACCTTGCATTTGTCCTCTGGTTGTCATTTCATGTTGGACAAAAGCGAGTAGCCTACATCGCGCAAATTGGACTGATTTTTTTCTTCTAAAAAGACCTAGCCGCTTGCAAATTCACTTTAACGTTTGTGTGCTAATTATTATTGTGTCATAATTAGCTAAAGTTGATAGTATTTCTTTGTTACTGAAAGATATATGCAATGAACACTGATCGAATGCGTTATTCTCTACATTTCATTTCGACTTTTTTTCTCGAAACACAATGACTTTATTCTCTAAATTAAATGAGTTTATTCTCACGATTATTTCGACTATTTTTTCTCGAAATTTAACGAGTTTTTTTCTCGAAACACAACGACTTTATTCTCTAAATTTAATGAGTTTATTCTCAAGATTGTATTTCGACTTTTTTTCTCAAAATTTAACAAGTTTTTTCTCGAAACACAATGACTTTATTCTCGAAATTTAATGAGTTTATTCTCAAGATTGTATTTCGACTTTTTTTTCTCGAAATTTAACGAGTTTAATCTCGCAATATAATGACTTTAATCTCGAGATGGTTTTATTTTTTGTATTATTGCCTGGCCCTAATCCTCTTCCAGACGATTCAGCGCACTTGTGTCAAATTCACTTTGCTGATTAACCAGCCCCTTCACTGCCAACAGGGTTTAGCCATGTTAGTAACCCATTAGCTCCAAGAGCTCTTCCAATCGGAAAACCATTGAGATTAGCAGGTTATCGTAGCTGCAATGTTTAAACTTTAAACCCATAGAAATGTTGATATAGAGCGCTCGAAAGAATACTGAAATCACTGAGTTTTTGCTATATTTTTTTCATGATTGCTAACACTTGCCAATAACAACATAGACCAAAACCTCACAACTGCTAATGCATTGTAACAATCACGTTCAGCAAAACACTGCCCTGAAAATGACAATAAATCGGAATAGTCAACATTAATTGTAAGGTTCGTCCAGTGTTTGTTTCATATTTTTTTCATCCCGTTTTACAGCTGTTTCTCTTGTTCGTGACAGAATGTTGGTTTTAATGGGTTGCGTAAGTGGGAAACCTGGTATTTTTCTTCTTTCTTTATTTTTTTTCGTTTATTTGTATGGGATTTTTGTATGTGATTTTGATAGTTGCGTTCGGAGTAAAGACCGATTCACAAGAGCCTTTACCAAAAATAGAAATAGATCTGGAATTTTTGCCAAATACATAGAGAAATAACCTTAATAAAGGTGAGAATAATAGCACAATAAAATACAAATAATGGGGAAAAGAATGGATTACGTCGTAGTGTGTGTAGGGACGGTGTGAATGTAAATGTGTGTCCATTTTTTATTTTTAACTGTCCTCAATGAAACCCTTTTATTTTCTGTGAAGTAGATTAATGTCTCAATGTCCTCATGGGTTAGACATCAGCGTGCTAGTTCTTGTGTAACTTTTCTTAGCTTTAGCACTTAAAAAGAAAATAATGTAATTAACAAAAGAAAATAAATAAAAAATAAAAAAATAAAATGTTATGAATAACAGAATGCAATCAAAATTAATTGTGTGGCTAATTTCACTGTGTAATACTATGAACAACTGGAAAAAAAGTCATTAAAGGGATCAAAATGACACACTGTTATTTGAGTCTTATTTTCATATTTACTTTTCAATCTTTCACAATGAATGTGTGATTATGGTTAGTAATGCAAATACTTGTTTGCTTTATTTACATTTATTTATATAAATATATTTGCTTAATATCTAAGAGAGTGATCATTCTAGTAATATAACCAAGTTTATTGTACACCAGAGAGCAATAAAAAGTTGTTTCTAACTTTTTATTAAAATATTTGCATATATTCAGCAGTTGATGCATTACTTTAGTTTTTTTAGTCATTATCAAAAAAATATGTTCAAGTATGTTAATTTTTTTGAACTTTAACAAACCTTTTTAATGCTCTAAACCTAGTCTATTTTTAGATGTAGTTTTGGGCTACTTACAAAACAAAAAGTTACTTGGCAGATTGTGAGACAACTCCTGTAATAGTTTTATTTTCTCTATATATAGAAAACCGGACCATGGTTACTCATGTGTCAGTGTTGATACACAGCTCTGTCTGTTGCTAAAGAGCTGAAATCACCTCTTACATAAGAACAATAAGTGGAAGCGCTGAAACCCAATCCTGTTCCTCATCGAAACAATTACCCAGCGGGTCAGAAAGGGGTTTCCACAGAGATCACAGGTCTGACTATTCACACAAACACTTATAAACCTCATCCACCGACTGACTAACGTGACAACGACACAGAGAGCAGGTATGTGAACATTCACGATCTTCACTAATAGTTTAATCTGACTGAAAGAGTCTAAACAGGCAACTCATTTACATTATTTACTCTTGTTATCAGATTATACAATTTTATAATTTATTAATTGATTAGCAAGATTTTTTTTATTTTCTAGAACTGTTTAATCAGAAGAAAGCAGACATCAAAAACACACGACGGTAATTAATATTTGAAAACATGATAATTATAATCTTAAACCCTCTGGTTTGTAGTGCAAGTAGTTTTACTGTTTACTGCGCTTTGTTCTAGCTATCCTGTTTACTAATATCGGCTAATAAATCAGAAGTCACAATTACAGAAAATAATTTACAGTACTTCCGACTTGCACAATGAAGTGGATATGGCTTTACCAAGTTTGATCACTATGAGTCCAGCTACACTGCAGTATGATTCAGTAGAATTATATAATCTATCAAATCAAACATTTATCTGTTCAGTGAGGTTCAACAAACATTTATTTCCAGAGGGAAGATGAAGCATTTGAGTCTCTTCGCTGCAACTGCTCTTCTGCTCATGACTGGATGTCACTGCACCTCCACCACAATAGCATCATCTCCAGCTTCTACAGAGTCTCCAGCATCTACAGAATCTCCAGCTTCTACAACATCTTCAGAGTTTCCAGCTTCTCCATCTTCTACAGAGTCTCCAGCGTCTCCAGCTTCTACAGCGGCTCCAGGTTCTACAGCGGCTCCAGGTTCTACAGCGGCTCCAGCGTCTACAGCATCTACAGCGTCTACAGCACCTCCAGCGTCTACAGCATCTCCAGCTTCTACAGCACCTCCAGCGTCTACAGCATCTACAGCATCTACAGCTTCTACAGCATCTACAGCATCTCCAGCTTCTACAGCACCTCCAGCGTCTACAGCATCTACAGCTTCTACAGCATCTACAGCATCTCCAGCTTCTACAGCACCTCCAGCGTCTACAGCATCTACAGCTTCTACAGCACCTCCAGCGTCTACAGCATCTACAGCTTCTACAGCATCTACAGCATCTACAGCATCTACAGCATCTCCAGCTTCTACAGCACCTCCAGCGTCTACAGCATCTACAGCTTCTACAGCGTCTACAGCATCTACAGCATCTCCAGCTTCTACAGCGTCTCCAGCTTCTACAGCATCTCCAGCGTCTACAGCATCTCCAGCTTCTACAGCATCTCCAGCTTCTACAGCACCTCCAGCGTCTACAGCATCTCCAGCTTCTACAGCACCTCCAGCGGCTCCAGCATCTCCAGCTTCTACAGCATCTCCAGCTTCTACAGCATCTCCAGCGTCTACAGCATCTCCAGCTTCTACAGCACCTCCAGCGGCTCCAGCATCTACAGCACCTACCAATTCTTCCATAAACGGAACCACTGCAGTGGTGGGAGCAACAGCTACAACAACAGCCACGATGATCGCAGGTTCAACTACAAGTGGAGCAACAGCTACTGTCTCGTTTTCGATCTATCAGCTTCTCTGTGCAGGTATCATATTACAGATCAGTTCTTACCACTTAGGCTAATGTAGAAAATGGTAAATTTGATTTGGAAAGAAAGTTATTAATTCACTTTATTGAATATTGGATGTAAATTAAGTTCTTAATTCCCTGAACATATAATAATGTTAATTTCATTTAATTGGGCTTCTAAACAAAAAGCATGTAATGCTGTTTCTGTGCAGGTGTTCTTACCTGGATGCTGTCACTCATTCAGTGGAGAGTCGAAGATCACTAAGACTCAAACTTTATTTATTAATTACTTTCCAGATGTCCAGAAAACTATTGTTTTTGGAATTTACATCATGTTAATAAATGTTCTTCAGCACGCTTAATTTGTGAATATATATATATATATATATATATATATATATATATATATATATATATATATATGTGTATGTATGTATGTATGTATATATATGTGCAACACTGTCACACACAGCTGATATACCATCATATAATATAATATATCATATCAGATGTGAAGGACATATTTAGATAAACAATAAAGTGCAGGTCATATGGGTTTTTGAAAAATACCTATTTTGCATTTTTATAACATAGCTATCCTTAAATGAAAACAATCTGCAAAATTGTTAATCAAAAAAGTGCATGATAAATAAAGATATTTTCTCTCAAAAGATAGAGTCGATTCTGAATCACCTTAACGAGTCGTCATATTTTCGAATCTTTTGCCTGTTACTGGTATACGTCACTGGGTAACACGTTTGCATAATCCTCGCCTGCCCCGCGAAATACGAACAAGTCTGACCTGCCCACAAACACTTCCGCTAGTTAGTGTGTTTACATCATGTTTAAGAAGACGCTGTGTTCAAGGATACCACAGAAATACAATTTGAAACTTTTGTTGTGTGCATGTCATTTTACCAAGAAACCTTCTCTAATCTTGGCTTTTATCTTCGTTGGCTTCTTCTGTCTGCTTAATTTGGACTAACAAGCTCTCCTAAGCACAAACTGTAAGTACGATTAATATGTTGTGTACATTTTTATTTGAGTACTCAAAATATCAAGTTTATTGGGCTAATATGTGATCTTCACCTAGAGCAGCTTCAGGTTTCCAGGTAAAGCCTGATATTACTGTCTTACTGAAGCAGTTCTGATAATTCGCTGTGAACCCACTATTTCCTAAGAATGTGTCGATTAATGAAGACTGACGTTGTTCTAATTACTTCATTTAATAATAATGTAGTGTAGCACACAGACTTTATAATCATTGTGAAACTGCTGTTTATTGTGCTGCACCGGCAGTTACAGAGTTAATACGCGAGAGACGAGCAAGTTATCAGGCTGATGCACCTGTGATACAACTGTTCTGAGTTCTGATTAAAAGTTAAGACAGAGCGTCTGTCTGTCATTCTTCAAACATTACAGTAGACATATTTTGATTTACAAACTGTATTGTTTAATCAGTTAGTCATGTTAGCACTCGGCTAACGTATCCACCTAGTGTTCACAGTTTAGCAGCTAAACTTTAGCTGTGGGCACGATACGCTTGCATAAGTGTTTTTGTATTTTATGTCATTATTATAAGAACGGATTGGAGCACTATATTACTGTTTTATGTAAAGGTGCTTTGTCAATGGTAGCGCTGGCTAACTGGCTCAAGGACTCCTCTCTGTGCCAATCACAGCAGGCTTGGCCAGCTGACCAATCAGAGCAGAGTAGGCCTATGGAAGGGAGGGGTTTGCTCCAAATTCACTTAGAATGAATCGATTCGAAATCAGTGGCAAATGACTCTAATATTAAATGTATATTCTGAGAAAATTACAATGTTTTCTGACTTTAGATGCATTTAAACCTGTTGTAGGGGACTCCAACACAATTTTAGGACACTTTAAAATACCATATGACCTGCTCTTTAAGTTAATATTATAAGTTACATACATATTTAAAGTGTCATGTAAAACAATACATCAGCTTTTAAAAAGTGTTTTGATAGTTTAGTTTCTGAATAATTGAGCAACCAATGACAGACAAAGCAGAATCCCATCTGAAAGTTAGATATGCATATGCTTATATACAGGTGTTGCAGTATATGTAACGAATAATTGATAACGGGCCATTGAATTATTAGAAAATAATGCACCCCCGAGGTGGTGATGCAGTCACATCACGAAGCGTCTGTAAGGGAGAGAGCGGGAGAAGGAGTAGGCTACTGTATGTGCTTTACCTACATAATAAAACGTAATTTTGTGGCAAAAACATGGAAGTAATCTTTAGTTTTTTTGTCCTGTTATTTACTGTATTTATCGGCTTGGCCAGTGTCGTTTTGGTTTTTGGTTATTTTGCTGTTGTAGGCTTTGAAATAACTTAAATCATTTGGCGAAGTGATATGGACATGTAATGTGGTCAAGGCCTACCTCTACGTTCTAGGAACTACGTTCGCCGAGCATGTGTTTTGTTGAAAATAACTGCACACCTTAGAACGTCTTTCTTCTTCTTATGTTCAGTGGTCATTTAAATAGCCTACTTACTGCATATCGCCACCTAATTGATGGTTGTGCAATCAATTTTTATTTTCTTTTTTCGTTTAATATTTTAATCACCGAGAATAAGAATTAAATATTGTTTGTTTGATGCAAATTATATACCTAGTAAGAAATATCACATATGTATTATAATAGAATATAATAGAAAATGCATATACACGATGTGTGAGATGACAATAAAATATAATAACTATATTAGAATAAAATAAACATTACCTCGTTACAATAGTGTTTTACAATTAATATATACATATATAACTATTTTATATAACAATAAATATAATAACATATTAGAATAATATATTACCTTATAAATTACTTATAAAATTAACATATCATATAACTATCTCTCTCTCTCTCTCTCTCTCTCTCTCTATATATATATATATATATATATATATATACACAGTATATTTGATAACTATATTGTAATCATATATCATATTATAAGATCACGCATGCGCTGATAGTGCTGAAGTAAACTAACCCTGAAACATAACCTACTCCGGAGCAGGTTATGTTCAGAGAATCAGTTGCTATGGCTACTTGCATACCCTGAGAGTTACCTCTGTTTTTGGAACCAAAAGCTAAGTTTATCTGCTTACTTACCCTTAAACATACCTGGGTTTGACACATAACCTGCTTTCTGGAATACCCTCCTGGTTACGACAGGGCTTTAATTTTGGCACAGGTATTGCTCATAATGTTACTC
Source organism: Cyprinus carpio (assembly GCF_018340385.1). Classification (NCBI taxonomy): domain Eukaryota; kingdom Metazoa; phylum Chordata; class Actinopteri; order Cypriniformes; family Cyprinidae; genus Cyprinus; species Cyprinus carpio. The sequence continues at coordinate 356,095 of NC_056578.1, read as the reverse complement.
ACTCCGTGCTTATAGCCCCTTTCGCTCCGCATAATTATGGGAACTAGCCGGTCAGGTAGTAGACTGCGTTTTCCCTACATCCATTCCGCCAATCAATGTACACTTACGTCACTGGTAGTTCCTATAGCTCGGGTTTTGACCCGGGTTTAGTTCCCGTAAAAGGAGTTCCGAGAACTAAAATCGTTCCTAGTTCCTGCAGTGTGAACGCGTGAGCATCCGGGTACTTCCACCAATAGTTCTAGAAATCATGAAAAGGTTGCTCCGGTGCCCAAGGGGCTATAATGCGGGAAATTCCAGCAAAGGAATGAAATATACCCGGGAGTTGCAATTTATGTGTTTTTTAAGCTAATTTAAACATTCAAGAGATTTTAAACCACTCAAGCAAAATAACTCAATTAAGTAGTGGCACGTCCTCTGAGAGATGGTTTTCTGAGAACATAAAGCTGCCTCTCAAACAGCGCACTGATACTGAATTGAATTCTTTTTTTGAGGCTTATTGCGTGTAAAAAAGATTTAAATAGCCCACCCCAGCTTCACAATGAACATTATCATCACATCCCTTCAACTGATTTTTCCAGCTTTTATTGAAGAAATTTGACCATAAGAACATTCGCTGTGTGTGCTGATATATTATATGTGCTTGAGAAAGTATACATTTAATAAAAAGTGTTTTACTGATACTGACTGACGTCAAAAAGCAAATGAGGGGAATATCAGCACATTTCATTTTCTACTTTGAGGCCTGATTATAAGCACAGCAGTAAGAGTCAACAGGAAGAGTGGATAAATACACAAATCTAAAGGAAGTAACATGTAAAAAGGGTATTTTTTTAAAAGGAAATACACAAATGATGTGTAAGGCTCCACACTATGTATCTTTATAATGTCAGGTATGCATGTTTTACTCTGTGTTGTTGAGATAAAGTATGATTATGATTAAACAAACTCTTCTTGCATCATTTCACATCACTTCACCTCTGATTGGCTGAAGGCATAAAAATACAATATGGACAAGAAAGTCTGTGGAAGTTAATGGGACCCAAAACATTCTTCAAAATATCATATTTTGTGTTCTGCAGAAGAAATTAAATCATACAGACTTGGAACGACATGATTTCCTGCTATTGAAATGAATGTTTAAAGGCATTTTTGCAACATTTTATAGTATGCAGCTTTAATGCTGTAGTTGCACTATAAAAATGCATAAATTGATGTGATTGTGAGTCATGAAAGGAGCATTATATTTTTTGAACATGGAAAAGAACATGAAAAACAAATTATAAAAGAAGAAAATGCAAATGCTAAGGTGGAGTTTTTTCCAGTGAGACCGCTGTGGAAATATAATACTTGACAGTACAGAACATATTCAAATGAACACACTTTCAACAAATTACAGAAAAAAGAAATGACTGACAGATAAAAATATGGACACATGTGAACAAGAAAGAAAAATGAAAAAGGCTTTTGAATTAGAATAATATACAAATGCAGTGATGTGCTGAATGACGGATGGGAACAGATATAATAATCACAGTTTGAAGCTGGAGACAGAAACATCAGACTCAGGACAGAAACACACAACCTCTAAAGTAAGAACAACTCACATCTTCATTCTTTAAATTAGATGTTAAGATGTTAATATTATTTGAATGAATGTGAATTGTTCTGCTTTTTTTTATTATATCATGTTTTATTTTCATATTCTTCCTCAGAAATGGAGCAAACTCTATATTTCATTCTTCTTCTCGTTGGTGAGTGTTCGTGGATTTATTTCTGGTTTCTAGTTTCATTAGGTTTGATCCTGTTATGAAAAGCATTAAAGCAGTGTCTCTCTTTCACAGCTCTCTGCTCGGTATCTGAATGTGTTCAGCGTCAGTATCACTTTATAAATGAGATGAAGACCTGGACTGAAGCTCAGAGATACTGCAGAGAGAATTACACAGATCTGGCCACCGCTGACAACATGAACGACAGGAACGAGCTGATGAAGAGTGTGAATGGTGGAGGTTTTCAGTTTGTCTGGATTGGGCTGCAGAAGACGGGTCATGATGAATGGCATTGGTCTTCAGGTGAACCTGCGCTCTATCTGAACTGGGAGCATACACAACCAGAAGGAAGAGATGATTGTGCTGTGATGAAAAATGGAGAATGGCATGATTTGCCATGTAATGCATCCCAACATTTCATTTGCAACAACATTGAGTTTATTTATAGATGCACCATATACCAAGTTTTATCGCAATACTAAACACTATTTAATCTAATTGTGAATACAGAAGAGACTGTGGACATTTGTCACACTTTCAATGTTGAAACAGTTTTTGTATCAACACAATATTTGCCAGAAGCAAACACTGAACACTGAACACACTGATCTTTTGTTGTGACACTATGTGGTATTTTGTCACAATGGGATCTTGAAATTAAAGACCTTAATAGAATCTTTATATATATAAAAGGGTCTTATATTATTCATAATAAACATACAGCAGTGGTGAGCTTGATATTTTCAGCCTTCAGTATCTCAACACAAACCTAAAAGGGCTTTTTTATTATTATTATTATTATTTTTTTACTTGGTCCATGTTGGAATTATAGTCCATTTCAACATAAACCCTCATTGCTGAGAAATTTAATGTAGCGATTCAATAGTGAAGCTATTTTATGATAAAAATGACAGTGCAGGGTTGACATCGTTTCTATGCTTCTAAATGTCTCTCTGTGAAACTGAATGTTTGTCTGCATGTGTGTTTCATTTAATTTTTGAACGCACATATTCCAGATGGATCAGAATTGAGTTTTTATGCAGACCATTGTATAAGGTTAAAATATCTTGAATATATTGTGAATAACCAGCAGTTCATGTCATTGAATGATGTGTTTTTGATGCTCCTGTTCACATCCAATTATAAAGCAGCCTTAGAATAATGAACAAACTGATTCATGAATCTTTGTCCATTTGTTTTTCTATAAGCAAACACAGGACTCGTCTTTGTCAATCAGATGAAGAATTGGAGAGACGCTCAGAGTTACTGCAGACAGAATCACACTGATCTGGTCAGTGTGAGAAACCAGGATGAGAATGAGAAGGTTGTGAAGATGATTAGTGATAATAATAAATCTGGATCATTTGTCTGGATCGGTCTGTTCAGAGTCAGAGACTCATGGCAGTGGTCAGATCAGAGTAACTCTTCATTCAGATACTGGAAGTCTGATCAGCCTGATAAATATGGAGGTGTTGAAACCTGTACAGTGATTGAACCAGGAGCTCAGGGACGATGGATTGACATCTCTTGCAATGATCAATATCCTTTTGTGTGTCATGAAGGTGAGTAGATCCTCACAAAACACACACACACTCCATCATCAGCTCCAGATCTCTTAAAGTTCCCGCTACATGTATGACATGACAAATTCATCCCCAGTGTTTGTTCTGCATGTTGTTTTTGATCAGTCTCTCTCTAGTTTCTGCTTGTGCTTTGTTTGGTTTCCAGATAAACTGATTGTGATCAGAGAGAATCTGACGTGGTCTGAAGCTCTGAGATACTGCAGACAGAATCATGTGGATCTGGTCTCGGTTCATTCAGAAGAGATTCAGCGTCGTGTGATGAACGTGGTTAAACTGGCGTCTACTGCGGAGGTGTGGTTGGGTTTACATAACTACTGCATCATGAACATGTGGCTCTGGGTGAGTGGAGAGACTGTGTGCTATCAGAACTGGGCTCCAGGGAACAGAACGAAACCGGAAAACTGTAAACTCGAGAAGAGAAAAGGAGCAGTTCAGTCTGGAGGAGATCAGCGCTGGATCAGCCGTCCTGAAACTGACAAACTCAACTTCATCTGCATAAATACAAGGTGAAGGACACGCGAATGTTTGTGTGTTTACTTACATCAACTGTTTTGATACTTCATTATTTTTCTGATTTACTTTTATATGTTTGATTTGTTATTTAGTCATTTCTGAGAGAATCTGCTGATTGTGCATTAAAAAATAATTCTCTTTTATTTCTTTATTTTAATGACATAATGTGCTATTAACAGATTTAAGATTCTGCCAATTGTATCACTAAAGTTAAACCGTAAATACAGGTTTGGTGTTAAATGTAACGTGAAAGATTATTTTAGTGCCTCAGTACAAGCAGCAGTGCAGAACTCACATGAACTGACCATCTCTTCCTCTTTACTTCTAGTTACCACAGCAAATAAACATGAACGATTATCAGAAGTGTTGAGAGAAACAGAATCACATCTCATGTAATCACTCAGAGTTTCAAGACGTCAAACAATGTCCCTGAAAAGCCATTGAGTATAAACTCTAAACTTGTTACTTAACTAGAAAAAATAAAAATAAAAAGGGTAATTTTGCTAAATATATGCACTTAGATGACATTCATTATATATTTTTTTTTACTTAACCTGTTCTTCAGTATGTAATGTAATGTAATGTTATTTCAAACTAATTTATTCAAAATTACAAGTAATGACATCCACTGTTTAAATGTTTGTATTTCAGCAAACTAGTGAAGAAAAATAATATCATTAGAAATTTATTTAAAAAATAATAATAATATAAAAACAGCTTTACATGCAATTTAAATGTTTCCTTACAAATCACTGTAATATACTAATGTACCAATTGACAAGGTATATCGTTTAGTTACAGCATTAGTTGAGTTAGATTTTTAACTCAGCTTTAGCCTTATGTCTGAGTAAATCAATGACTAATGTTGTGTTTTTGGGATCGTGTTGTTCTGCATGTTTGAGAATGAAGACTAAAATCAACTGCAATTACATCCTGAGGGGCTCAAGTATCTCCCTCAATGAAGACATGGAGACACTCATTAAAGAATATGTGGTAAGTGTATGTCAACCTGCTCTTTTTACATGATAAATGTCTTATGGATATATTTACATTGATAGTTATGTTAATTTTCTTATTGGCATCACAGTCTCGCTTTGCCCATGAGTGTGTAGTATGCAGCAAATTAGCTCATTTTTGATTTGATAAAACTCACTATGTTTTAGCAGAGGTAACTAGAAGTATGAAAACTTTAGTATTGGTAACTGTTTTACAAGTTCAGTCAACTTAAAGATTTAAGAACATTGAATTCAAAACAATTGTCTTAAGCTTGTTCTCTACAGTTCATCTGAGAAATAATACCACATTTGCAGCTGTTACAAATGGCAATGCAGAGCAAAGTTTAAGTACAAATAATTACAAAGAAAGATTGATTCATAAATTTTTAAAATGACATTTTGAAGTAAAATACTGAAATGGTGTTTTCTTGTCAAATGTACTCAATGTTTAATGCTCATGTTTTTAAGATTGGCTGTGTCCAGTTCCATCAGAATTCTCTTCTCCTTAAGGTAGTGTAGTTCAGAACACTGGCTATACATTTAATTCTTATTTTGTACTGACAGGCCAAAAAAGGTCGCTGTCTGGATTTAAATGAGTAAATACTTGATATTTAAGGATTGACTCATTACTTGAAGTGATTAATATGTTTCTGGCATGTTGTGAGTTTGACGACAATTCTTTAAGCCCTAACTGATGCAGTGTGTAGCCTTGTATTTCAACAACCAGGTCGGAAGTCGTATCCATGTATCCATGGAGTCGACTTTACATAGCCTGCCCAGAAAGGAGTTGCACACTCTAATATTTCATTGGACCACCTATAGCTGTCATAACATTGTGCTTTGTTGTGGCATTGTTTAAACAAAATTATGCAACGTCACAACATTTATTTTCATCAAGAGTTGTTTTTTTTTTTTGGGTTTTTTTGGCCTGGATCTAAAGTCGACTCCAGCACATCCTCAAGACATTCAGTAGAGTTAAGCTCAGGACTGGTGATCAATTCATACATGAAAATGATTTCTCGTGCTCACTGAACCACTATTTCACAAACTGAGCCTGATGAATTGTGTTGTTGTCATGCTGGAATGTGTACATTGGTATGTACTCCGACATGGTTGTTTAAGAAATGGAAAGCTATACACTTCATCAGTTTGGGCTAAAAGAATAATTGGCAAACACACAACAAGACGGAAACATAAAAATCACTGCAATAATCATCCAATTCAAGACTCTTCAATATTTGCTTATTTAAATCCAAATAGTGACTTTTTTTTTTGACCAGGGAGTGTACATTTGAATGAGTCTACATATCCAAAATTTTGGAGTTTGTAAACAATATACCCTTAAAATGTCTGAATATGACACTGTGACTGGCATTGGAACACTTCTCACTCTTTTTGTTTATCCTGCAGGACTGTGAAAGTGCAGAGGGCTGAGTCTGGAATCACACAGACAACAGTGGGCATGTACATCTTTGGTTCAGAGGGTGCTGGTGTTGGTCCTGGAGACTAATCTACGGATGTTAGTGTGGAAGTTCTGCAGTGTCACTCTTGGGTGTTTGATACTTGGACTGATTTATGTGCTTAACTGAGGCTACGCAATGAAGCAATGAAGAAAATCCTGGATACAACCAAGCTGTCACCAAAGAACTCTTAAGTAAAGACAATTGAGATGTCATTTTTGAGATGTCATATTTTTGTACTTGAGTCGATTTAAGTTTTAAAAGTTTAAAATGCTGAATGTTCCCTTTCATACTTATGTACTCCTAACATGTAATTAAATATGCATGAAAAGTGTGGTGGTGCAGAGACTTTCAACCCCCTGAGCCTTATAGCCTTTTTTTTTCTGATCATTGTCCTTTTGTTCTAAATTATTGCATGTCACAGATTTTTGAAAAATGTTAGTGAAACGTAAGCAGTACTGTTATCATCGATTTACCTCATGTATCGCTCTACCTCAAATTTGCACAGTTTTTTGAGGAAATTGTTCTTATTTCTGCACTGTTATAAATGTTTTTAACAGAGTGATTTTTTTTTTTTATAATTTTTTGTTTTGTTAAAATTGTTGTTGTTTTTTGCATTTATTTCTGCAGAATTGTTGATTGTGGCAAAATGTTTGGAAAATAGGGTTTAACCTTAATGTGCATGTAAATATGAAGGCAGTTTTTGTTTTTGTTGTTGCACACAAGTGTATGAACATGGTGTAGTATGTCTTGCTAGCTCATATATTGCCAAATGCTTTGAAGCATTAATAAATTGATATAATGTAACAAAGTGGTCTTGCTGTTATTTTTGTGTGTGTTGTAGCACAGTGTGATTGGGTGGGGTAGGATTAAATATATGAAATACTTTGGGTTTATTGATAAAGAATTATGTAAATGTTATGCATTTTAAATACATTAGGTTTATTACCTAATAATAAATAAACATGTTTCTTATGCATTTAAAACAAACTGGATTTATTGGTACTATTACATAAATATTATGACTACCTTGTTTCATTTACATAAGGTTGGCAAATGTGCATCACATGAAGTTTATTAGTTTCTTTAGGTTAAAAATATGTAATCAAAATGGATGGAAATTTTAAATGCAATTGAAATACATAAATCTTAAGAATTGGGCCTAAATATTTTTTTGAGTGTAGACTCCTGACTGTTTTTTTTATTTCCCTCTGATGTGACAATTAACTGAAAACTATATGTAAAAAATATGTAAAATTTAAATTTGTTGGTTTGTCTGATATTTAAGATATGTTGTTACTCAGAAAACATGGTAATTTCCGCTTCCTGGAATGAACATTTCTGAAGTGTTTATCGTATCACCTCCTGTGGGTGTTTGAGTTTAACAAGAGCAGGGGTCTCAAACTCAGTCCTGGAGGGCCAATGTCCTGCAGAGTTTAGCTCCAACCCTAATTAAACACACCTGGACCAGCTAATCAAGCTCTTACTAGGCATACTAGAAACTTCCAGTTTGGAAACCCCTGCCTTTGAATACTGAACCCATTTACACATACGTTAACCATTTACTCATAAAGAAACAATATGTTTCACAGACTGTGTAAAGTCTTATTATTTTTTATTTTTTTCTGTTATTTAGAAGCTATTTTAAGCAACAGTCTTTGTTTTTTGGGGGGTGGGGTACATTAGTATGAGGGATTTTTAATGTTATTTGGGGGGATTTTCTGATACTGTTGAGTTCCTTGCTGAGGCTATTGTGCTGTGGTAGTTTTGTGATTTTTCCAAGTTAAAGTTTGAGTTAAAGTACCATTGGTTTCCCCAAAGGCGGTATCCTACGTCTGAAAGCAGGTAAGGAAGTCAGCAGAACATTATTTATTTCCCTTGCTAAGTGTATTGTGGATATATGTTAGAGGGTTTCTTTGATTGCATTGGGGAGGCCTCATTTAATGTTTTTATTTCTATTCAACCAGCGCTTGTTATATGTTTGTAAGTCTGTGTGTGTGTGTGGGGTGTGGGGGGGGGGTGTTTTTCTGATACTGACTGACATCAAAAATCAAATGAGGGGAATATCGGCACATAATAGTTCCTACTTTGAGGCCTGATTATAAGCACTACAGTAAGAGTCGACAGTAAGATATGATGTTTTATTAACAAAGCTCGGGAGGAGCGCATCAGATACTTAGCCTAATTAACACCGGTGGAGTGCACTTAAGCCAATCAACACCATAGTATAAATACAGCTGACTTACCTCTATCCATTGATGGTTCATCAGCATCCCTCCTCCACCCCATATCCTCACTTCGAGTTTATTTTACACCATACGGGGAGGGGGGATACTCTAGGTTCGGGCCATTCCCGAGCTCGGAGCCCTTCCCCGGACAGCAGAATGCCAAATATGCATTACCATACTTCAGCTAATTATATGTAAGCGTGAACTCGTGAAACATGGATAAATACACAAATAAATACACAAAACAGTGTTAATATTAGTATGAATCTAGTAAAATAACAGATACATGTCTATTGTACTTTACCCAGTAAGATCCACAGGCACCTGAAGTGCTTCATCATGCTGACTGAAAGCATTCGTCTCTTTTTTTTAGAATGATGAGTTTGAGTTTTTTACAGTTTATGGAGGACAACTCATTTAAATGTGCATCACGTGACACATTGTCTCACTCTCTCTTCATTTCACCTGCTATGTTTCCTTTCATGAACACATGAGAATATAGACGTTCGAGTTACAAATGTTAGTTAACAGTCACACATTGGATCTGAAGCTTTCAGGACATTTATTTCTGAAGGCAAGGTTAGACTATTAAACACCACAATCACACTGTTTTCTTAATGTCTGTTGAGCATGAGCTGTGTGCATTTTGTGCACAGTTCTTTATTCTCATTTTCACTGTTCAAAAACCTAATGTTGATAGTTGCTTGTAATAAGCATGCAGTAATATTGTGTGCAATTTTTATTTATTTTTTTGTATATTTGCATATACAAAGCAGTGGATATTTCAGACACTCAGTTTTGCATAAGTTGTAACTTTAACTTAATGTTGTTAAGCTGAATGTACAAGCAATGTGTTAGCTGAAATATCCACAAAATAAAAAACAACACTGAAATAAGAGCGTGCGGTTTATCTGTCAATCAGATGCACGTGAAAGTTGTTCGTTTCTACAGAAAATATTTTTATAATGTTATCTGTGATTTGACATGAAGAGGAAGCAACATCATCTGTGTAGTGAAAAAATGTGCATGTTCTCTGTGCCTATCCCAAACAGCATGTAGTTTCTGCCCAGATCCGGCTCACACCCGACCCGCATGGATTTCACATGGGCCAGATGTGGGCCAAATCTGGGCCAACACTGTTGCTGTCTGGGATGATTGCCATAAATAAAGGTTTGAGACCACAGAGACCAAGGCGTTCTTCATGTTTTTTTAATGTCTATTACCAATAAACACGCAGACTGCTGGAATACAAAAACAATGTTTTAGGTCGAGCTCGATTTGTGAAAACTTTCACAACAGCATTTTATCTCGTGGCCGTGTTTCTTTTTGCGCTGCGCTGGCCCCTGTTTTTTTGTATAATATTGTCATATGGTTGCTGTTTCAGTGAATAACGGTTTCCAATTCATTACGTAAATGAGCTTATACTGTAATATATATATATATATATATATATATATATATATATATATATATATATATATATATATATATATATATATATATATATAATATAGGCCTATATACATATAATTAATATTAACCCTTTCTTGATCCCTTAACTATTCTGATCTTAAAAATTTGGTCAGTTAACCATCCCCTGATTCATTTACATCACTATTTTGATTCGTGAAAACGTTCACAGTGCAGTTATGGTCAGATAACGGTTTCCCTGAGTCAGTAACATCACTATTCTGATCTGTGAAAACTTTCACAGTTAAGTTTATGTCAGCTGACCCTTCCCTTGGTCACTAACATCACAATTCTGATCTGTGAAAACTTTCACAGGTCAGTTTTGGTCAGCTGACCAAACCCAAACACCAAGTAGCCTTCGCCTATCTCTGGGTCCCAGGAGGGCACGGAGAGTTGCGGACGGCTAAGTACCGGACCTCACTCATCCTCCTCCTTTCGCCAGATGACAGCAGTGGGCGGTTCGAGAGCGTCAACAAAGGCCCTTCTCACGCACCCTCTGCCAACCTATGGAACCAGGTGAGCCTTGCACCCCACATTCACACCACACTCCGGCCTACTCACATGCCACCCAAGTTGGGTCCCTGTGTTCCACCTCGCTGCCCCACTGTGAGTATGGCTGTCGTTCGGCTGGTCCCGCTTGTACGGTTTCTAAGCGCCTGGCAGCGCTACTCAGCCCGTCTCGCTGGCTTCTGCAGACCATCAGCCTCAGCTGTGCGATTCAGTTCGCCCCGGCATCCCCCCCTAGTTCAGCGGTACCCGCTTCACTACAGTGAAAGCGGCTGATGCCCCTGTTTTGCGGGCAGAGATCGCAGGCCTACTGGCGAAGGTCTCGATAGAGCCAGTCCCTCCAGCAGAAATGAGGGCGGGGCTTTACAGCCCTTACTTCATTGTACCCAAGAAAGGTGGTGGGTTACGGCCAATCTTGGATCTGCGAGTTTTGAACCGGGCCCTTCATCGGCTACCGTTCAAGTTGTTGACGCAGAAACGCATCTTCGGGTGCGTCCATCCACGAGATTGGTTTGCAGCGATCGATCTGAAGGACGCGTACTTTCATGTGCCGATCCTGCCGCACCACAGACCTTTTCTGCGGTTTGCATTCGAAGGATGGGCGTATCAGTACAAGGTCCTGCCCTTCAGGCTGTCCCTGTCTCCCCGTGTCTTCACAAAAGTCGCGGAGGCGGGCTCTTGTTCCCCTCAGAGAGCAGGGTGTTCGCATTCTCAACTATCTAGATGATTGGCTGATACTAGCACAGTCTCGGGATCAGTTGTGCGAGCACAGGGACTTGGTGCTCCGGCACCTCAGCCGGTTGGGCCTTCGGGTCAACTCGGAAAAGAGCAAACTCTCCCCGATGCAGAGGATCTCTTTTCTCGGTATGGAGTTGGATTCGGTCAAGCACGTTCTGGTCCGAACGGACAACACAGCGACCATTGCGTACATGCAAGGTCACTTCATGCTGTTCACATTCCGGGCCTGCTCAACCGTACAGCCAACGAGCTGTCTCGAGCAATGGTCCCGGGTGATTGGCGACTCCACCCCCGTACGGTCCAGCTGATTTGGAGTCGTTTCGGAGCCGCTCAGGTATACCTGTTTGCCTCACCAGAGACCTCTTACTGCCAGCTGTTCTACTCCCTGACCAAGGGAACACTCAGCACGGACGCACTGGCACACAGCTGGTCGCGGGGCCTGCGCAAGTATGCATTTCCCCCAGTGAGCCTTCTCGCACAGACACTCTGCAAAGTCCGGGAGGACGAGGAGCAAGTCTTGCTAGTGATGCCGTATTGGCCCACTCGGACATGGTTCCCCGAACTAGTGCTCCTCACGACAGACCCTCCTTGGCCGATTTCTCTGAGGAAGGATCTACTGACTCAGAGACAGGGCACCATTAGGCACCCACGTCCTGACCCTTGGAAACTCCATGTCTGGTCCCTGGACGGGACGTGGAGGTTCTAGGTGACCTACCCCAGGAGGTAGTGAACACTATCACTTCAGCAAGAGCACCGTCTACGAGACACGTGTATGCCTTAAAGTGGAACCTATTCGTTGATTGGTGTTCTTCTCGCCGAGAAGACCCCCGAAGATGCCCGATTGCAGTCGTGCTTTCCTTTCTGCAGCAAGGGCTGGGGTGAAGGCTGTCTCCCTCCACCCTCAAAGTCCAGGTTGCTGCTATTGCTGTGCATGACCCCGTGAATGGGAAGTCTGTAGGTAAGCATGACCTCATCATCAGGTTCCTTAGAGGGGCCAGGAGGTTAAATCCTTCCCGGCCCCCCTCGATACCCTCTTGGGACCTGACTCTGGTGCTAAAATCACTACAGCAGGGCCCATTCGAGCCTTTGCATTCAGTTGAGCTAAAGTTTCTTTTATTGAAAACTCTGCTCCTGCTTGCACTGGCCTCCAGCAAGAGGGTAGGGGACCTGCATGCATTTTCGGTCAACGAATCGTGCCTAGAGTTTGGGCCGGCTGACTCGCAGGAAATTCTGAGGCCCGGGCCCGGCTACGTGCCCAAGGTTCCCACTACACCGTTCAAAGACCAAGTGGTGAACCTGCAAGTGCTGCCCCTGGAGGAGGCAGACCCAGCCCTGGCTTTGCTCTGTCCCGTCCGAGAATTAGGTTTGTTCTGACCTGTCTGAGCATTGTTCAGGACCTCAGACCAGTTTTTTGTCTGTTACTTGAGGCCGCCAGAAGGGGAATGCCATCTCTAAGCAGAGAATGGCCCACTGGATTGTGGATGCCATCACCCTGGCTTATCAGGCACAGGGTATCCCTGCCCATTCAGGTTGCGAGCTCACTCAACTAGGAGTGTTGCATCCTCCTGGGCGCTGGCTCAGGGCGCCTCGCTGACAGATATTTGTAGAGCTGCGGGCTGGGCAAGCCCTAACACGTTCGCCAGGTTCTATAGCCTTCGTGTAGAGCCGGTATCCTCCTGTGTCCTCACCTCAAACGTGTAGTGGCACCGAGAGGCCCCGGTTAGTGTCGGCTTGCTAAAACTGCTCCAGAGTGTCCGTACTGTAGACCCTGTTGAGTTCCTCCATCACCCTAGGCAGCTGGACGCGGTGGAACATCCGGCGCCAGGCCTTCATGATGAATCTGTGAGAACCGTGGAAGGCTGGGATCCATATTGAGACCTAAGCGGTACTCGTATGTGTATAGTCCACATTATAGCCTTAGAGCCCGTGTTTTCCCGGCAGACTTTTGCCTTCCTAAGAGGGTTTTAATCACCTCAAATTTCTCCATATACACCTAAACGGATGCGATATGTGTATTTGCTTCCGAAAACTCCATCGGGAATGATGGGGCTTTCGCAGCGTCCCTGTTCCAAGCGGAATGGGTACGTTTTCCCAGTGTTATCCAATCTCACCCAGTGAGGTAGTGCTTTGACAATGGTGAGTGGAACTACTTGTTCCGAGCCCCGGCCTACACCAAATAGGGGCGCAGGCGGCTCACACAGGGCACTGGAAGGGGCAGCACCCATGGCGCTTTGGTAGGGATCCCAATTAGTCGGTCACCGACGTGACGTCGAGAGTGACCGACTGAAAGGGAACGTCTCGGTTACGTATGGTAACCCTCGTTCCCTGAAGGAGGGAACGGAGACTTCACGTCCCGTCGCCACAGTTGCTGTACCACGGCTGATCGGCTGGGTCACCGGCTCGGCTCTTCAGCGAAAACCTGGTATACATTGCACCTGCTGCCTTATTATACTTAAGCTGTGAGCAGCGGCAGCTGAATGCAATAATTGCATGCCAATGTGGATTGGCTCGTTTAGTTTACACTTGAAGTAGATTGGTCTATCGAAGCGATATCCCAATTAGTTGGTCACCGATGTGACGTCTCTGTTCCCTCCTTCAGGGTTACCATACATAACCGAGACGATTCTCCATCTCCACCTTATTCAAATTAACACACTTCCACAGAATTACAGCAACAAAGTCCAACACAGACGTCAACAACAACAGAAGGAAATACATGTGAATGAGGAAGAGAAATGAAAAGGGTTTTTGTTTTAGAGTAATAAACAAATGAAGTGACGAATGAGAGCAGATATAATCATATAGTTTGAAACTGCAGACAGAAACATCAGACTCACATGACCTCTAAAGTAAGAAAAACTCACATCTTCATTCTTTAAATTAGACTTTGAGGTGTTAATATTGTCTTAATGATTGTGTATAGTGCATTTATGTTCCAGTTCTGATGGATTTTTAATTATCACTGAAACAATGTTTTAAACTAAAGTGAATCAGTGAATATTTAAAATCTGAGTTTTTCTATATTTTTCACCCTCAGAAATGGAGCAAACTCTGTATTTCATTCTTCTTCTCATTGGTGAGTGTTTGTGGTTTTATTTATGGTTTCTTGTTTCATTAGGTTTGATCCTGTTATGAAAAGCATTAAAGCAGCGTCTCTCTTTCACAGCTCTCTGCTCCGTATCTGAATGTGTTCAGCGTCAGTATCACTTTATAAATGAGAAAAAGACATGGACTGAAGCTCAGAGATACTGCAGAGAGAAATACACAGATCTGGCCACCGTCGACAACATGAACGACATGAACGAGCTGAAGAAGAGTGTGAATGGTGAAGGTTTTCAGCTTGTCTGGATTGGGCTGCAGAAGACGGGTCGTGATGAATGGCAGTGGTCTTCAGGTGAACCTGCGCTCTATCTGAACTGGGATCATACACAACCAGAAGGAAGAGATTATTGTGCTATGATGAGAAATGGACGATGGCATGATTTTCCATGTAGTTACACCAAAACTTTCATCTGCAACAACAGTAAGTGCAAACATCTAATGTAATAAACATTAAACAAGAGATAAACAAGAGACTTGGTTGATAGATGTAGACATCATGTAGTTTATGGGTGTCTTATATTTGGAGTAACCCATTCATTTGTCACTACAACACTCAGTTATTAGTTGTTTTTATTTTCGGGTGTATATGTTTGATTGTGTTTCTATATAAAAAAATTGGACATGCGTATTAACATAGATAGTGGTATCCCTAAACGTTATAACACACATACACACACACACACACACACACACACACACAACAGTGTGTGTGTGTGTGTGTGTGTGTATATATATATATATATATATATATATATATATACACACACTACAGAGATCAAAGCTTGATCACCTTTTGATTTGCAGAGGGAACAAGGGACTTATAAAAGTAACTGGTCACAAGATCTTAATGACCTTGATGCCGTGTACGGCCTAATAAGATCACAAATGTAATCCGGGGTTGAATTATGCATTACCTTGTATATGAAAAGAAGGATCTTAAAGTTGACTAAATTGTATAGGGAGCCAATGCAATGAGGCAAGGACAGGAGAGATATAATCCCTTTTCTTTGTTCCTGTTAACAATCTAGCTGCTGCATTTTGAACCATCTGTAGCTGTGATAGTGTATATTAAGGTAGGCCAATATACAGAGAGTTACAATAATCCAGTCTAGATTAAATGAGTGCATGAATTACAATTTCAAGGCCTTTACTAGAAAGAAAGTGTTTCACTTTTGCTACACTTTTTTGAGTAAAACAGCTACTCTTCACAACTGCATTTACATGCTTGTCAAATTGAAGAAGAGGATAAAAATTGACTTTTGCATAATTGTGTAGGTTATTTCTTAAGAAACCTAACTGTGTTTTATTGGAGTTGTAAAAACGGTTGAATAGGCAACTCATCCTTGTTCAAGCCTGTAGGTTAAGGCAGTTATTTGTAAATGACCGACTGCATTCCTCTTTCTTGTGTGGTTCTTTATGCCAAGGTTAAACAGTAAACAGCTTTCGGTATCACATAGACTAGAGTTTAACAGCGGGGCTTTGTCTGGTCTTGTTCCACTTACATGTACATTAGGTCATGTACAACTTTAGAACAGATTTAATTTTTAGACAATTACATTGCACTGAATCACAGATGAAATATAAATAAATAACATCGATATACTAAGCATAAAAGGAATACAGAGAGTGCAGCACTGCTTTAAAGACACAATAGTCTCATGTTATTAGCTTGTATACGTTAATGTACATTATAAATGAATCGCAAATGCTGATTGGCTGTTGCGCAAAGACGTAGTCAGCACTCATTATTCTAACAAATTAATGGCCTTTTTAACACTGCTGGTAAAGATGATGGATGGTGGTTGAAGCTGTACTATTTTCAACATTGTTATCAAAAATTATTATTGACATAATTATCAAACATTATTAAAGAATAAATGCTCTTATATACCCTTGTAAAGTTTTATTATTACATGTTTTGTGGCCACTGTTATTATACCACCACAGAATGACATATTAATATCAAAATATACAGATACTGTTTACAAACTGTAATGGCACAAATTACTCACTATTAAAGCTATTCAGTTATAGGCTCAACTATGAGCATGTCACATTGCCATTTTAGGATTTATTTATAGTGTAAGTGTTTGAGAGATACTTAAGCATTGCTTTTGTTTATCTTGAAAGCAAACACAGGATTCGTCTTTATCGATCAGATGAAGAACTGGAGAGACGCTCAGAGTTACTGCAGAGAGAATCACATTGATCTGGTCAGTGTGAGAAACCAGAATGAGAATCAACAAGCTGAGAAGATCATGAAATCTGATGCCTGGATCGGTCTGTTCAGAGTCAGAGACTCATGGCAGTGGTCAGATCAGAGTAACTCTTCATTCAGATACTGGGATTCTAATCAACCTAACATTCATGAAAATAATAAAAACTGTACAGTAGTCAAACATGACTCTCTGGGACAATGGCATGACATCTCCTGCAACAACCGTTTTCCTTTTGTGTGTCATGAAGGTGAGTACTGTAGATCCTCACTGTAAGGATCTAATGTAATAGTTATTTTACCACTAGAGGGCAATGTGCACTTTGTGAGTTGATGTAGATCACCTGTTTAACATCATGATATTAACCTCCCCTCAGGGTTGTATTAGACAGGTACAAGTGGCGGGAACATAGGGTTCTTACCATAGCTCCATGCTTTTATTGTAAATGTTGTTTGTTCATTAAATCACCAAGTCAAGAAATGGATATTGCCTTGTTGACATTGTTTACTCCAGCATATGAGTTAAGGACACCTTACCACCCTACCCTTAGTTATAGAAAAGTCACAACACTCACAAAACACACACAATCCATCATCACCTCCAGATCTGTTAAAGTTCCCGCTACATGTCTGACATGACAAATTCATCCCCAGTGTTTGTTCTGCATGTTGTTTTTGATCAGTCTCTTTCTAGTTTCTGCTTGTGCTTTGTTTGGTTTCCAGATAAACTGATTGTGATCAGAGAGAATCTGACGTGGTCTGAAGCTCTGAGATACTGCAGACAGAATCATGTGGATCTGGTCTCGGTTCATTCAGAAGAGATTCAGCATGAGGTGATGAACGTTTTTAAATGGGCGTCTACTGCGGAGGTGTGGTTGGGTTTACGTTACTCTCACATTTTGGGCATCTGGTACTGGGTGAGTGGAGAGACCGTGTGCTATCAGAACTGGGCTCCAGGGAACGGTACATCAGAGGAGGACTGTGAACACACAGTGAGATCTGGAGCAGCTCAGTCTGGAGGAGATCAGCGCTGGATCAGCCGTCCTGAAACTGACAAACTCAACTTCATCTGCAGCAGATATGAATGAATGGATACACTTAGATTTCAAGATTACAAACACTTGTGTGTTTCCTGTTGATGTACTATTCTGTGGGTGTGTTTGCTTATCGGTCAAACTCTTTCACCATGTACTTTGTGTCATTTAGTAACTGCTAAATTATGAGACATTCATCTGTCAATTCAATTTTGTGAGGGATCATAAGGGCATCATATTTACTCATCATTGTACTGTTTTCTTGGCAAACTTCAGTCTAGCTTGGAGGTGTCTCTTCTTCTTGGTCTGCAGCCTCACAGTCCATTCCTGTGCAGGTCTCTAGTGACTGTCTTCATTGAGACATCAATCCCAGACTTGATTAAATCAATCACTATTATTTTGGCAGTTTTTCTTGGGTCTTTAGAAACCTCTCTCACTAATTTTCTTTCCAAAGTTCTTGAAATCTTTCACTTCCACTTCCACTCTATGGGTCTCTTGATAATACTTCTCACGACAGTTCTTGACACTTGAAAACGCTTCGATAAACGTGTATATCCTTCTCCTTTGTGAGCATCAATAATTTTTTTCTCATGTCTAAACTATTTATTTTGTCATGTTGACAGTACAGTACATATTATTTTACTAGTTGTTTTGTAAGATACTAATCCTCAGCATAAAGTGCAATTTAAAGGCATAGAGGACTAATTAGGTTAATTAAGTTAGGTTTAGGTTTATTAGGCAAGTCATTGGACAACAGTGAACACTTGTGCTGTTCTCTTTCCATTCACGTGAGATTCTGTTCACCTCATCACAGTTCCAACAACACAAAATGGCAGGAAAAATAGTAAATAAATAAAACAATATATAGATACTACAATAAAAATAAAATAGCCTGTGACAGTGAATACACAACTGACATATTAAAATCACACTTGTGGGTTGTATGAATGTACATTTAACATTGATTTGATTATGTTCATTATATGTATTACTATCTCTATTTGTTTACAATACACAGTTAGACAAGAAGTTTTATAATTTTCAAATATGTGAATAAGCACTAAAAGGAAGGAAGCAGAAGTTTTTTTTTTTTTTCATTGTAAGCATAATTATAAAGAAATTTAAGGCAATGCATTTAGAATCAGAATTAATGTCTTTAAAAAACGTAAAGTTTGTGAAATAGAGACAAAGTGTTGATTTCCACTGTGTTATCGTCCACCACAAAGACCTGTAAATAAAATATTTGCCCATTACATCTCAAAACAAATTTAGAATCATTCATATGTATGCAGCTAATTTCATGTGTTATTGTACAGTTGTGAGAACAGACTCTCTTTTACCAGCATTCACCTTCTGGATCACCAGTTTAGGGGTCTGAGTCATTTGGTGAATTTTCTGAAATAACCTTGATTTTAAATACAATCACTGAAATCTTCAGTAACAATTCAGGTTACATGTAAATCTCCAAGTGCAACAAAAATAATCACGGCGAGCCTTGAAATGTCCACAAAGACATTTAAAGGTTTCATTGGATTTCAGTAAGCTTCAGGACTATGAGGTGGGTTTTTCAAAAGAAGGAAACCAGATGAGAGCTGCTGGTGTTTTACAGTAATCATGACAGTTGAATTTGTTTCTTTCTCACCTGTTTCAGAACATTTTCTCTCACGGAGGGGTCAGTTAAATCAACTCTGGAGTTAAACTGCATCTTTACAAAAGATCTTTTTAAAACTGGACCTAAACAAAGATACATCGATGCACATAATATGAATTATTAGAGGTTGCTTTCATTAAAAATGTAGTAGCGCTCCTCACTGTTTTGTTGACAAAAATATTGTTACACCTTCTCCATAGACCTCCACCTCACAGAGACTGAGTGTCTTCATGTCTCCAGGAATGATCAGATTCACGTAACGTCCCTCCATCCCACCGCACGAGTAGCTGTCGCACTCACCTGCTGGAATAACAGCACATTTATAGACAGAGAGAAAGGATATAAAAATACTGTCATATATGCAGTAATCCTTCACATTTGTGCTTGATGTCTCACATTCTTTCAAACTCAAGAGTCTCAAATGGGATTGTTTGTGCCGTTGTTCTCCAAATAGTTTCTGATGTGAATTTCTGCTCCGTTGATTTGTTCGGTACAGCAGTCTTTTCCGTTAGTGACCACCACTCTACTAACTCTGTAAATTTGACACAGATCCAGCCTCCACCACGGGTTAGTCTCATTTTGCCCTTTCAGCAAACCAGCCCATAAATGTTGATGACTGTGTAGCGGCTCCATCCACTGCCAGCTTTCCTAGTAAAAATATTAAAAAAATACACACACACACACACACACACACACACATATATATACACTGTATAAAGAAAGAAAGAAAAGAAAATATCTTAATGCACAAACATTTGCAGTGGTTGGGAAGATTATTAGTGAACAATGACTTGAAGTCATGTGAATAATTTCTACTACTATCAACAAACAGAATTATACACAAAATTATATTGTCTAATGACTCCCTCACAACTGTATTCACAATAATTAATCCATTAGTACCTCAACAACCTCGTGGAACACTAATGACTTCTTTTACAACAACCCAACTCTCCATCTTCAATAGCATTCAACTGAAATGAAAAGTTTGTGCTGGGAAATGGTAACTTGTGCAAATGTTACACAATTGATTAGTATATGCTCACGTTTTCTGCAAGCCTCTCGACCTGCCACTTACCACTGGCTTTTGTATTGCAGAAAACAAGCTTCTGACATGTTTTGTTTGTTATGACAATCTTCACGAATAAACACCAACTGTGAAGCCTGAAATACAATCGGCAGAAGTAAAAAACTAACCGTAGCTTATGAAAAAAATTACACCATGTACACGACAAATGACAACGTCAACCAACATTAAGCTTCAACAACTCTTTCAATCTTTATTTTAAGGGGTTTATTCACCTAAAAATGAAATGACAGCATCTTTATTTTAAAAAGTGAAGTGAAAAGTGACGTGACATACAGCCAAGTATGTTAGCCCATACTCAGAATTCGTGCTCTGCATTTAACCCATCCAAAGTGCACACACACACAGCAGTGAACACACACACACCTTGAACACACACCCGGAGCAGTGGGCAGCCATTTATGCTGCGGTGCCCGGGGAGCAGTTGGGGGTTCGGTGCCTTGCTCAAGGTGGCGGTCCTCAGTCGTGGTATTGCCGGCCCGAGACTCGAACCCACAACCTTAGGGTTAGGAGTCAACCTCTCTAACCACTAGGCCACGACTTCCCCAAGAATGTAGCTGCCGAAACCCGGGATAAGTGGATAAGTGCTAGACTGGGGTGCACTAACCCTTTAAACATGTTCCCTGAAAGTTTGAGTTAGAATAGTTGCAAGAGCTTGATTATAAACAGTGAAAGTGACTACATTTACATTTACATTTACATTTAATCATTTAGCAGATGCTTTTATCCAAAGTGACTTACAAATGAGAACAATAGAAGCAATCAGACCAGCGAGAGAACAACAACAGTATACAAGTGCCATGACAAGTCTCAGTTAGTCTAGCACAGAACACATAGCTATGTTTTTTTTTTTTCTTTTTTTTTCCAAGAATAGAATAGAAAAGAAAGGATAAGTGCTAGACTAGTAAGTAGATGAGTTTATCTCTTTATGTTTGACTTGATAAACGCATCACTTAAAGTCACAAAAGTCAAGGTTTTTAAACATCACATATACATGGTACAGCATTATCAGTACAACGAAAGGGATTAGTACTGATGTTTATTAATGTATGAAGACTTAATTTGGAAGGATATAAGCATGAAAAAAGCATGACTGTTTACATTTTTTGTCTTTACTAGACATTTTTTTAATTACCTGCCAAATACCCGTAGACTTCAGCTTCACTAAGACTAAGTATCTTCTGATCTCCAGGAATATGAACAATCATATAACGTCCCTCCATCCCACCGCATGAGAAAGTGGCCATGGCACCGTCTGCAAGAGTGGAAATTACAGCACATCTACAGACAGAAAGATCATCTGTTATCATTTTATGTTTATCTGCAGTCATATTAACCAAGAAAGTCAAAGAAATATCCTCACATTCTGTTGTTGTAAATGTCAGGGAAGTTCAGTTCAATTCAAGTTTATTTGTATAGCGCTTTTTATGATACAAATCATTGCAAAGCAACTTCACAGAAAATTAAGTTTCTACAATATTTAGTAGTAGCTTATCAGTGATGACTGTCAGTTTATGTGCATACGGCAGGAATGTTCGGAAAAATCAATAAAAGACGTAAAACAAACAGATGATTGACACTATTAACAGCAATTATGCAATCAAACTTATAGCAAAATGTGGTAGTTTCCGATATGAATCACTGCCCCGTTAATCCTCAAGCCATAGCTCTGTCTATTAGTGATGGTTACTCTGTTCACTCTGTATACCTTCAGTAGATCCACTCTCCACCACGGGTTGGTCTCAGTGTTAGTGTGGGTCCAGCTGGTTAACAGTCCATCAACAGCATATTCAGATATAGAGTTGAAGTAATTGATGACTGACTAGTTTTGCCACATAATGCTGCGTTCTCTGGTAAATGTTTCAGGGATAAAGGCCAGTAAGAATCACCATCTTTTTTTTAAATTTTCATTAAGCATTAGATTTTGCAGAAGACTTTTATCAAATTCATCTTTATTACTTCTCGTCAGCAACATGCCTACCACAGGGGCAGAACTGAAGGGTTGCAAACAAATGCCACAGATATTTACAATGAAGGGGCAAAATAATAATCCTACAGTGAGCGTCTTTTATTTGGTCAGATATCCAACCATTTATTTCATATAATTCTAATCTAGGCTTATATCATGATTAGTTTGGTATGTTATATTATAGAAAAAGCATTATAATCTGATACACGGACTGGACATGATTTTAAAGTTGTCTTTTCTATTATGATGTACATTTGAGTGAAACAGATTATTAAGAGCAATGATGTAGGGACTTGGTATGATGCATCAGGTGTTGACTGGATGTTTACACGTGGGCATGGCTCTCAAACGTGGAGGTCGATCTGAATGCGAGCTATTCCTGGATATTTTTCTTACACAACATTAGGAAGATCAGGCTCTTTCTTTTGGAACATGCTACACAACTCAAGTTCAATTTCAAGTTGAGCTTTATTGTCATTCCGCTACAAGTGTGGACATACAGTGGAATGAAATGTCGTGTCTCGCAGGACTACGGTGCTAGATAAATAAACATAATATAAACATACAACACTAGATGTAAGAACAATTTTTTGACCTACATGGACCTCCTTGTTCAAGCTCTTGTTCTGTCCAAGCTGGACTATTGCAATACTCTTTTAGCAGGTCTTCCAGCTAGTTCTATCAAACCTCTACAGCTAATCCAGAACGCAGCAGCAAGATTAGTCTTTAATGAGTCGAAAAGAGCACATGTCAAACCTCTGTTCATCAGTTTGAACTGGCTAATAGCTGCTTTCATAAAATTCAAGGCACTGATGATTGCCTACAAAACCATCACTGGCTCTGCATACCTTTACCTAAATTAACTACTTCAGACTTATGTGCCTCCAGAAGATTGCGTTCTTCTAGTGAATGATTCCCCTGACCGCTTTAACGCTAGTCAGCAAGGTTTGTTTGATTGTTTTTTTTTTTTTTTAACAATGACTGAAGAAAATTATATTTTATCTGAATATGTAATGTCACTCTCTGCCAGGACTGTAATTTGTAAAATGTAACTTTAAGCAAATGCAATGTCTTGAACACACACACCTGACACATAACATGGGCCTTCACTGTTCCCTCTCTCTACAATTGCATTTATGGCAATGGTAGAATGCAAGATGACACAAATGGTTTCCTTCATGTTTAGCTGCTGGTTGTTGGTTAACTTGTTCCCCAATTTCTGATTAGGTGGGCATGCATGAGAAATGTTTGGCAATGGCAGGCATGAGATAAAATTTCAAATTGAAACCTGTACTCCTTCCGTCTGACACTCGAAGATGACATTTTAAACTCCTTATGTAGCCGACTCTGTGCTGGTTTTAATTGGCCGCCTCCAGTTATTCCTTTGTTTTGCCAAGGGGCAATTCTAGGATTTTCATTTTAGAGAGGCTCAGCCCCCAATGTGGGTATAATAATAACAATATAAATTAAAAAAAAAAAAAAAAAAAAAATTAAATGTTTGACTAATAGTTTAGGGTGGTATAGCCTACTAAGCTCATTGCAATATTCCACTGTATTGCATAGATTGGTATAACATTAGAGTAATGGATTATCCAAATACAAGTGTACAAGTCTTCCTGATCACACACACACATTTGTTTAATGTACTAACATAAAATTGTACTGTTTATATTTCTATACAAACCTCTATGCTCAATCACTGTCTGTCACTGTCTTTAATCATTTCTGTGCATGACTGTATGGTAGTTAGTGCCACATGCACTGTAATATGTTTATTGAAAGTTATATTATAGCAACATGATTTTTAGGGAGCTGAGTAGAAAGCTAAAGCCCCCCTAAAAATGGCCTAGCGACGCCCATGGTTTTGCCTTCGGCTAATGCTGTGACAGAATTGTGACGTCGGCACAAAAAGGGTCTATAGTGCCATCCCAAAGAGGCACAAAATCACTTTCATAGACTTTTATCTTAACTGTTCCCTACTGGTGGAATGACCTGCCCAACTCGATCCACACAGCTTAGAAGGGTCCTTAGCCATATAATGGATCTCTTCTATCTACACTTGAGCCTCTAACACTAGCACTCTCTATTCTATTTCTATACTATCTACTTGTTTTCTTTTTAAGTATTATGAAAAATAATAATAACTTAATTTTAATACTTTTAATACTTTTCTTTTTTTTTTTCTTTTTTTCTTTTTTAGAAATACATCAGATGAGGACATATTCCTACCAGACAAGTACCAGACAAAGACAAAGACTGTCAAACCATTTACACACACACACACACACAATATCTGTTTAACAAAATTTGATTAGTAAAGTAGACGTAAAAAAATACACTGAGAAAAACTATGCCGGAGACAAGCAAATTTCCTACATGATGTTTTATTAACAAGGTTCGGGAGGAGCATGATCAGATAATCAATCAGTCTGGCCCAGCTGGAGCTCGTCAGCTAATCACCTTAACAAGTACAATATAGGTATATATACAGCCAACTTACCTCTCTTCCATGACAGTTTTCCAGCATCCCGCCTCCACCCCAACACCTCACTCTTAATCTAATTTCATCCCATGAGTTCTCTGGGTTCGGGCTCTATCCTGAGCTCGGAGCCCTCCCTCCGGACAGCATGCCAAATATGCTATTAATTGCTCAACCATATTATATGTTAGTGCAAACTGCAATATTTTTGCAGTTGTGTCCTAATACTGTCTCCACCCAGCAGGGCGAACCGTCAAACCTGGCGGTGAGCGGAAGAGCAAGAGGCCCCAGGACGGGCAACCCAGAGAGGGAGGAAGCTGGTGAAGGCACCTCTCCCTCCCCGGAGGAGGGCCAGGTGGAGAATCTGAAAAATCTCGATGAAAGAGTGGTTTTCTCTATCTCTGGATCCATGGAGGGCACGGACAGCCCAACACCGGACCTCACTCATCCTTCTCTTTCGCCAGTAGGCAGCAGTGAGCGGTTCGAGAGCGTCAATAAAAGCCCTACTCACGCACCCTCTGCCAACCTTTGGAACCAGGTAAGCGATGCACCGCACTCTCAGACCCCTCTTCGGTCCGCTCACAAGCAGCCCGAGTTCCACCTTGCTGCCCCTCTGTGGGTATGGCAGTGGTTCCGTTGGTCCCGCTTTGCACGGTGTCTGGGTGCCTGGCTAGCGCTACCCAGCATGTCTCGCTGGCTTCTGCGGACCATCAGCCTCGGCTATGCGATTCAGTTCGCCCGGTGTCCCTGAAGTTCAGCGGCATCCGCTTCACAACAGTGAAGGCAGCCGATGCTCCTGTCTTGCATGTAGAGATCGCAGTCCTACTGGCGAATAATGCTATAGAGCCGGTCCCTCCAGCCGATATGAGGATGGGGTTTTACAGCCCTTAGTTCATTGTACCCAAGAAAGGTGGTGGGTTATGACCAATCTTGGACCTGTGTGTCTTGAACCAGGCCCTTCGTTGGTTACCGTTCAAGATGTTAACGCAGAAACGCATCTTTGGGTGCGTCCGTCCCCGAGATTGGTTTGCAGCGATCGACATGAAGGACACATACTTTCATGTGTCAATCATTCCACACCAAAGACCATTTCTGCGGTTTGTGTTCGAAGGACGTGCCCTTTGGGCTGTCCCTGTCTCCCCGTCTCTTCACAAAAGTCACAGAGGGGGCTCTTGTTCCGCTCAGAGAGCAGGGTGTTTGCATCCTCAACTATCTCGACAATTGGCTTATACTAGCACAGTCCCGAGATCAGTTGTGCGAGCACAGGAACCTGGTGCTCCGGCACCTCAGCCTGTTGGGTCTTCGGGTCAATTGGGAAAAGAGCAAACTTTCCCTGGCACAGAGGATCTCTTTTCTAGGTATGGAGTTGGGTTCGGTCAAACAGACAGCATGCCTTACAGAGGAATGTGCGCAGTCGGTGCTGACCTGCTTGAGTTCGTTCAAGGGCAGGACAGCGGTCCCACTGAAACTATTTCAGAGGCTCCTGGGGCATATGGCAGCTGCAGTGGCACTTACACTGCTAGGGCTATTGCATATGAGACCGTTTCAGCACTGGCTTCATGTCCGAGTCCCGAGGTGGGCATGGCAGCGTGGCACTCACGGGTCCAAGTTACACCGGCCTGTCACCAAACCTTCACCCCGTGATCAGATCTTACGTTTCTCTGGGCAGGAATGCCCCTCGAACAGGTCTCCAGGCATGCGGTGGTTTATACTGATGCCTCCACCACCGGCTGGGGGGCCACATACAACGGACATGCAGTGTTGGGGGTATAGACGGCCCCTCATCTGCACTTGCATATCAATTGCCTAGAGTTGTTAGCAGTGAGCCTTGCCTTGAACCGTCTCAGAGGGCACTTATGAGGCAAGCACATGCTGGTCCAAATGGACAACACAGCGTCCGTTGCGTACATCAACCGACAAGGTGGTCTGCGCTCCCGTCGCATGTCGCAATTCGCCCAGCCTCGCCTTTGGAGTCGGAAAGTTCTGAGGTCACTTCATGCCATTCACATTCCGGGCCTGCTCAACCGTATGGCTGATGTGCTGTCTAGAGCTACACTCCCGGGAGAGTGGCGACTCCATCCCCGGACGGTCAAGCTGATTTGGAGATGTCTCGGAGCCACTCGGGTAGACCTGTTTGCCTCTCCAGAGACCTCTCCCAGTTGTTCTATTCCCTGACTGAGGAAACACTCGGCACGGACGCACTGCGCAAGTATGCGTTCCCCCCAGTAAGCCTTCTCGCACAGACACTGTGCAAGGTCAGGGAGGACGAGGAGCAAGTCTTGCTTGTGGTGCCATATTGGCCCACTCGGACCTGGTACCCCGAACTAGTGCTCCTCGCGTCAGCCCCTCCCTGGCGGATTCCTCTGAGGAAGTATCTACTGACTCAGAGACAGGGCACCCTGTGGCACTGCGTCGAGAGCTCTGGAAACTTCATGTCTGGTCCCTGGATGAGACGCAGAGGTTCTTGGTGACCTACCCCAAGAGATAGTGGACATCACTTCGGCTAGAGCACCGTCTATGAGACAAGCTTATGCCTTGAAGTGGAACCTGTTCGTCGAGTGGTGTTCTTCTCATCGAGATGCCCGATCAGGGTCATGCTTTTCTTTTTGCAGCAGGGGCTGGAGCGAAGTCTGTCTCTCTCCACCCTTAAAGCCCCGTGGAAGGGAAGACGGTAGGTAAGCATAACCTGGTCATCAGGTTCCTTAGGGGGCCAGAAGGTTAAATCCTCCCCAGGCCCCCTCCATACCCTCTTGGGACCTGTCTCTAGTGCTTAAACGCTACAGCAGGGCCCATTTGAGCATTTGCACTCAGTCGAGCTGAAGTTTCTTTCATTGAAAACTCTGCTCCTGCTTGCACTGGCCTCCATCAAAAGGCTAGGGGATCTGCACGCATTTTCAGTCGACGATTCATGCCTAGAATTTAGGCCGGCTAACTCCCAGGTAATCCTGAGGCCCCGGCCTGGCTATGTGCCCAAGGTTCCAACTATTCCCTTCAGGGATCAAGTGGTGGACCTGCAAGTGCTGCCCCGGAGGAGGCAGACCCAACCCTAGTTTTGCTCTGTCATGTCCGAGCCCTGAGATGCTACTTAGACTGGACACAAAGCTTTAGGACTTCAGACCAGCTCTTTGTCTGTTACGGAGGCCGGCAGAAGGTGAATGCCGTCTCTAAGCAGAGGATGGCCCACTGGATTGTGGATGCCATCACCCTGGCTTATAAGAGCTCACTCTACTAGGAGTGTTGCATCCTCCTGGGCGCTGGCTCGTGGCACTTCGCTTACAGATATTTGTAGAGCTGCAGGCTGGACGACCACCAGCACGTTTGCTAGATTCTATAGCCTTCATGTGGAGTCGATATCCTCCTGTGTTCTCACCTCAAATGGGCAGTGGCACTGAGAGGCCCCGGTTAGTGTTGGCTTGCTAAAACTACTCAAGAATTTCCATGCTGTAGACCCTGTCGAGCTCCTCCATCCCCACGGCAGCCAGACACGGCGGAACGTCCGGCATCAGGCCTTCACTCGTTGAATCCTTGAGAACCGGTAGAAGGCTGGGTTCCATACGTGAGACCTAAGTGGATCCCATATGTGTAAAGTCCACGGTATATCTTCAGAGCCTGTGTTTCCCAGGCAGACTTCTGCCATTTCCAAGAGGGTTACAATCACCTCCAATTGTCCACACTGAAAAAAAATTATATGCTAGATTTACTTAAAAATATAGTCATCATTTTTGCATCTCTCTTCTTAAATGAGTTTTGCTTGGAATTTTAAGAAGTGTTACCTAAAAATCTTTAGGGTAAACGTACCTATTAAGCTCAACAAAATCTACGTTGAGACATTTTTAGTGCACAAGATATTGGTTTCAGTACAAAAAGTTATGTTAAAATAAAATATTAATATCTCACAAAAACATTTTATTTTATTTTAAATGACAAAAGCATTTCAATTAAGATATACATCATTAAATGCAAAAAGTCTGGATGTGTTTAACCCATTTGTGCCCAAATTTTTCTGAATGGTTTCATGCATATAGTCATTTTAATAGTGTCCTATGTTAACATGTTCTGCATTTATTTTCCCCAGGTTTTAGTTTATTTTTTTTTCATTAAAATCGTATTTGAATGTGCGTCAACTATAGTTGTCGGTGGGCAAATATGTTGTATGCACCCCTTCAATGTAAAATTTAAATAGGAGGAGAGCATTTGGCATCTAACTCAAAATAACTGCTTTCAACAGATCAATCTTTATTCATTAACAAATTTATTATGCATAAAAGTTGAAGAACATTAGATGCAAACCCCCCAAAAAGTTGCATCTAGCTTATAATCTTTTGAATATGAAAACACAACAAATCCATTTGTCTATATCTATCTATCTATCTATCTATCTATATATATATATATATATATATATATATATATATATAATATTATCTATATAATAAAAAAGGTATACCTGAACTGTTTGGTTACCAACATTCTGCAAAATATCTTCTTTTGTGCTCAACAGAAGAAAGAATCTCATAGGTTTGCAACTTGAAGATGACACGATGACACAATTTCCATTTTGGGTGAACTTTCCCTTATGTGAGCAGTTTTAGTATAAGTAGCCCATAAGTGGCCTACAAGGAGTACTGCAGTGAAGGTGCAAGTAGTTTTACAAATTTACATAAACATATTTGAATACTATACTTTGTGTTGTAAATATGTAAAATATCACATATTTTATGAATAGGCACATATTGATTAGGTCAAATGGATTAACCCTGACAAAAGTCCTTGATATTCATGAAAGTTATGATATTCTTTTTAAAATATATGAGTATTTAAATAATTATCATGTGTAGGCTACACCCATGATTGTTTATTTATTTACTTATTATTGAACATGCAGGTATTTTCATTCTTAGAGGTGTGTTACTTAAATGAAAATAAATAAAAATAAATAGAATGAAGAAAATATTACATCTATATAATAAAAAAGGTATATCTGAAAGAAAATTATGCATTTTTTTAGGCCCATAGTATTCAATGGCTGACTGTAGTAGGTGATTTAATATAATAATGTAAATGTAAACTCGTTACTTGTCTGAATTTTAACATTATAATGGAATCATAAGCTACTAGTCATAAAATGAATTAGGGTCCTTGATCAATTAGAGTGAAATGCATCCAAACTGGATAAAGGGGCCTCAATATTTTGTCCCTTACAAGACATAATGTCATAAAAGGGAGACAAATATAATCTACAGCCATTAATCCCATGCGTTAGCTCTTTATCTTTCCATTCTTCTTTTTGTGTGACTGACTGAAGTTAGTAAACTGCTGCTGTCACTTGAAAACTGGAAATGTCCACCCCCCATGGCAAAAGCAGACACAGAAGAGGGGCAGTAGAGCTGTGGAAAGATTGCTCTCTCATCTCCTGCTTTTGACAGATTTATTCCCTATCAAATTAAGGTCTACCGTCCAGTAGAGATGTCAGTTAAAAGGTTAAATTATGTTTTAGGTGGGATATTATGAAAGCAAAAAGTAGAAAACAAGACCAATAACCTTGATTTATTAACTTATTAACACAGTAAAACCTAATTTCCCCATGATATGTACTTACATGTCATTTGCCTACCGGCATCTATAGCTGCCGCTTGGACTTTTGACTAAGTATACAAAAAACTATAGATCTCCTGGAAGGACATATATATATGTCAACAAAAAATACTTATTAGTAACATGAAAATTAAATTTTTTGGGGAGGGTTTGCCTTTGCCATGCTTCCTGGAAGTAGGGGTAGGAACTTGACAGCCTCATGTAACAGGAAGGAAGTGAATACCTTTTTTTTTTTTTTTTTCTTGAAATCCTTTATTTGGTTGTTTGATTGCATGTCATTGAGAAATAAAACATGGATAACATCTAGAAAAATACTTACAAAAGGAAAATGACAACTATAAACTGCGGCAACTATAGTTGCCTGTGGGCTTAAATTTTTGTTAATTTTTAGGTTGTTTTTTTTTTTATTAAGCTCACATCATGTTTTATTAAAAAATTTTGTTTATTTTAAACAACCTTTTTAAAGAATAATTGAAAAATGTTTTATTTGAAGGTACAAAGTCAATCACACACAAACACAAAAACTGAAAATTAAAATCAAGCAACAAGGCATTCAGTTTTATTAGCTATATATTCAAAGTGAAGCGTCATTTAAGCACATTGTAACATCTAGACTAGTCCATGTTCAGCTAAGTAGCACATATTCAAAATCAAATAACTAAACAAACTACTAAAACATTTCATTCATTGGGATGAACACAGAAACTAGCCTCATTATGAACACTCTTATTAAATGGATGTAAACTTGTCCATAGTCTCTTAAGGCTGGAATACGCTACACGATTTTTGCCACAATTTTCCACCGATTTACAGCCTGGAGAAGTTGATGCTAGTTGCCAAAGGTCAGAGCCAGTCTGTAGATTTGAGCTGACATATTTAATAGAAAATCACATAGTGTATGATGGTCACAGACACATTTTTTTTTAGCTTCAGACTTTGATTCCATCCAGTCGGAGGAGATCAAACATGTTTGATATTTTCAACATCATTTCAAGTGTTTTCTAGCAACAATGCACATGTTTCTGGAAGAGTTTGTTGTGATTGGAACAACTTGAAGGCCTGGTAGTGTGTGATTCTCAGTCATTTAACGTATGATGGCCAGTTTTTCTTTGTGACTTCTAAATAGTCACAGAGGAAAACTGGCAATCATACACTAAACGACTGAGGATCACATCATTCACTGGTGTTTTAAAAATCTGTTTAAAAGTCATGTATTTTATTCCAGCCTTTAGTCACTTTTTTCCTGGACAGATACGACAGGTTTCTGATGGCTCCTTCGTTGAATGGTTGACAAGTCTTTATCATCTTTGGGCATAAACTATAATTACATCTAGATTTTGGCATCTTAAAGCTGTGAAAATAAGTTATTAAACATTTTATAAAGATTAACTTAAAGTGACAACCATCAGTTTATATTTAAAGTCTGTTTATGAAGTATTTATATAGACGTTAAATGTGGAAGAGCTTAAAGTGAGTACACTAAGCTTAATGGGAGCAGAAACTATTTTTGATAAATTAAAAAAAAAAAAAAATGCACATGTAAGGAGCTACTCTTTTGGTGAAAGTTTTCAGAGAGCTTTCAAAATGGCCACCAGACTGTGTGAACACTGGGAGACCCATATCTCAGTGTCCAATGATCTGATTGACTTGAAATTACAGGAGGTATGTAGTAACAAACAGATCAGTTGGTTAAGACATCAAGTAGGATAAAACATTTATTTCTTTTTATAATCTGAGCTCAAAAACGGAAGTGTGCTTAATGGGTACATGAGCTTAATAGGTACGCTTACCCTAGTTGGCAATGCTTAAATGTTTGAGTATCCCAGTGAGTTTTGCTCAAATTTATTAGCTGGTGTAACACAATATTTGAAGTAGTTTATACTAAAATAAGTTATTTCTACAGTAAAAGTCTTGTTCACCCCATTATAAATTTTAAGTTCATTTAGATTGATAATTTTAAGTTTTTGTATTTTAAAATACCTAGGTACTGCTCAATTACTTAAAATTAGTTATACATTACAATGAGTGGAAGACACAACAGACAACTGGTGAATATTAAATTATTTTTAAATGACTTTTTCTTCTTCTTTTTTTTTTTTTTTTTTTTTTTACAAATGCAGCTTGAACATCTCTTAAAACATTTTCAGCCGTTCACTGTGCACAATTTACAGATGTAGAAACATGTCTGACTTGTTCTAAAATTTTGTTGAATTTGAGTATGTTTGAAATAGTGCACTGTGTGTGTGTGTGTGTGTGTGTGTGTGTGTGTGTGTGTGTGTGTGTGTGTGTCTGGTATTTCCTACATCATGAGGATCAAATGTCCCGACAAGGATAGTAATAATAGTTATTTTTTAACTTGTGGGGACATTTTTGTTTGGTCCCCATGAGGAAAACATCTTATAAATCATACTGAAATAAAGTTTATATATATATCGAACGCTCATTGGTTCTCACCTAATTCGTCACAGATTGCGACATTGCGTGTTTCAGTTGATTGACATTTGAAATGAGTATCGCGCCTTCACAGAGAGAAGACAGATTCATAAT
Organism: Cyprinus carpio; assembly: GCF_018340385.1. Taxonomy (NCBI): domain Eukaryota; kingdom Metazoa; phylum Chordata; class Actinopteri; order Cypriniformes; family Cyprinidae; genus Cyprinus; species Cyprinus carpio. Next base: position 323,156 of record NC_056578.1, on the reverse strand, counting down.
TTCACGGATTGTTATGTTTAATTCTGCTCTGTACCCTATAAAAACTATTACCGCCAGAGAGGACTGCGACTGGAACTCATCATCATTTGAACTACTTTTGGTACCACTTTTGACATTTTCACAAAAAATAAATGATTGTGATTAACGTTACACTTGTTTGTCTGTTATTCATTTATTTATAACAGTATGTAGTTTTAAGAAATGGTTATGGGTAGGTTTAGGGGTAGGTGTAGGACTAGTAGCTCAAAATATCGTTTTAATGTTATATTTTTACAGTAGTTTATAGTTTATTCTTTTAACATTCTGTATAAAATGGGTAGTGTTCTCTGATAAGAAGACAATCAAGCTGTGATCCTGAGTACAAACAGAAATAGAAATTCATGTTAAAGGGGTGCTATTATGCTTTATCACTTTTTCAACTTTAGTTAGTCTGTAATGTTGCTGTTTGAGCATAAAAAAGATCTGCAAAGTTACAAAGCTCAAAGTCCAATTCAAAAGGAGATATTTTATTTAACAGACATCACTTTTCAAAAACTACAACGAACGACTCGTTTGTACTACAACGCATATTTTCCGGGATTTGTGATATCACAAAGATCGATGAATGGGACGAGACCTGGTTGAGCTGCACTAGAGAAGGCAACGAGAGTTATCACTATGTCAGAGTCACGCTAGTGTTCCCAAAGCATACAAACTTAGAGTGGTTACAATCATCCGGGTTTAAATCTCACTCAAACTGATTTCATTTTTTTACGCAATATTTACACTGAAGCTCACAGCAGGCAGGACATTTCCCGACCAGGCGCCGAGTGCTGCCAATCACAACACGCATTGTCCCAGCTAACCAATCACTACACAGACTGGCACAGCTAACCAATCACAACACACACTGGCCCAGCTAACCAATCACAGCACATTTTGTATTTCAGAAGGCGGGCCCTCATTAGATACAGGAACTATTCGAGCCGTTCATGCCAGACTGGGGAGAAAGGTGTTGTAATAATTTAAAATATGTTAAAAATAATGTGTTTTTCGAACAACCTAGTATGAGAGCCTGTTCTAGTACACCCCCAAAATAAAATCAAGACTTAAAAGAGATGTAAAAGAGCATAATAGAACCCCTTTGATATTAAAAATAAAATGCATGACACAGCAAAGACAGTGAACATCTAAGATTTAAATGTTAAAATAATTAAGCAGAATTTTCTGTAAACATCAATAGACTTTACTGTATGAATTCAGTATACACAAATTCTTATCAAAGATAAATTAAATCAGTCAAGAGCAGTGTGATATTTTTCTGTTTTGTGTTGATTAACATTAAGGACAATATACAGATTTAATATACTTACAGACATTCAGTTTTCTGTTTACATTCACTTACGATGTAAACGACTGGTTATGTAAACCTGTCCTTGTGTGTATTCGACAGTTTAAGAGCGATTAGCAAAGATCTTAGTTCAGAATTCGCGCTGTGTGACAGACTTTCTGTGCGCGTGAGTAGAAACACTGTCAGGACAGACCGCGAGTAAAATCATTTGAAGGTTAAAACTGGAATGGTTATAATTGTCTACCGATATATATATATGCCTAGAACTACCGCTACAATGCTAACATATGATGTGTATGTATGTCGTGTCATGCAGTATGTTAACGGATGCACCAGAACTGCCACTGGTACACTGTAGTATGATTACTAGGATAATTTTTTTTAATTTTTTGTTCACAGTCTAATATCGCACCATGTGTTTGGGGTGTGTCAGATGGTGAAATATAACTACTGTGGACCATCCTTTTTTGCACAGACCAAACAATCCGCCACTCAGCATTATTGAACATTCATCTCATAAAAGTAACTGTGCAATGTGTATTTTGGTCTCACAAAAGACTCTCTTCTGAGATCTGGTTTTCTAAAATGGCCGCAACAAATTGTGCGTTTCAAAATTAATCCAGTTCGTCACGTGGTATCTGCTTGGGTCCTAAAAATTTTGTTAATTTGACTTATTTGTTTTTTGTTGACTTCACTCAAAAATACTTGTGTCTCTTTATTAATTAAAGTAAACCATAAACTCAGTAACATTTGTAGCTTTAAATTAAGTAATGTGCAAAACTGAATTTTGTAATAATAATAATAATAATAATAATTTATTAATTTTATTTATAGTTTTTATGGTTACTTACATTTATATAGCGCTTTTCTGGGATCTCCTCATCCACCACCAGTGTGCAGCATCCACCTGGATGATGCGACGGCAGCCATATTGCGCCAGAACGCCCACCACACACCAGCTTCCTGGTGGAGAGGAGACAGAGTGATGAAGCCAATCAGTAGATATGGGGATGGTTAGGAGGCCATGATGGTCAGAGGCCGATGGGCGAATTTGGCCAGGATGCCGTGGTTACAACCCTACTCTTTTTCGAAGGACATCCTGGGATTTTTAATGACCACAGAGAGTCAGGACCTCGGTTTGACGTCTCATCCGAAAGACGGTGCTTTTTGTCAGTATAGTGTCCCCATCACTACACTGGGGCGTTAGGACTAGGGGTGTGAATCGGCACTGGTTTCACGATTCAATTCGATTACGATTATCATGTCAACGATTCGATTCAATTCACGATGCATCACGATTATATCAAATTTATTTTGTGCATTTTTCAGGCATGTGATCAGCTAGAGACAAAAAAGGAGGAAAATCTGACCACGCCCCAAGCCACGCACTCATTATTAAAAATATATATTTTAGCACATTAAAAGATATATCTTAAATTGTAAAAATACATTCTGTCCTGTAAAAAATAAAAAGCAGCATTTCATAATCATGACCACAATATAATAATATAATAAAGTACTATTATATATTATAGTAAAGTATATAGAATTGTTATTATTATTATTAAAGTACCTGCCAAAAGTTTGGAAACATTACAATTATTAATGATTTTGAAATAACAATTTTTTGCTCATCAAGGCTGAATTTATTTGATCAAAATAAAGTAAAAAACAAACAAAGAAACAAAAAAAAACGGATATTTTGTGAAATATTACAAATACAAAAAAGTTCTCAATTGAAATGCATTTGAGTAATGTTATTCCTGTGATGCAAAGCAGGATTTTCTTCATCATTACTCCAGTTTTCAGTGTCACATGATCTTTTAGAAATCATTACAATTTATTTGACTCTCAAGAAACATTTCTGATTATTATCAGTGTTGAAAACAATTTTGCTGCTTCATATTTTGTGTGGAAATGATGATGCTCTTCATTTTTTAGGATTTTTTGATAAATATAAAGTTTAATGAACAGCATTTATTTGCATTTATCAAATATATTAAACTCGTTAATGCATTTATTAAATAGAAATCATTTTAAATGTCTTCACTCACTTTGTCACTTTCATGCATGACGAATACAATTATAAATTTCTCTCTCCTTTTTAAATCTTATACAAATGTTTGAGTGGTATCATTGCTTCCACAAAAACATTAAGCAGCAAAACTGAGAAATGTTTCTTAAGCAGCAAATCATCATATTAGAATGATTTCTGAAGGATTATGTGACACTGAAACTTCTTTGTAAACAACAATAGATTTATAAACGTTTCTAATGACAAATGTTGCGTTCCCAAATGCAAATGAAAGCGGCTCAAACCAAGCGCAGCACTAACAGTGAATCACAACTAAACACAGTACTGTAACAGCAGACACACTACAGCCTATTATATAATAACAGCACAACCGTTGTGAATGTTATGACAGCACTAGCAATCTCAGGTTTTCACCGCCATTCATAAAAAGTCACCGGGTCGAGTAACACGTTTCAGCGCTGATTCTGCTCGCGTTTGGTGCTTTGAATCATTTGAACGCTTTAACTGTCCTGCAGATGGCGCCGCGAGCTCGTGCAGCGCTCTCAGGACCATTCCGTCCGTGATGTTTATTTTCACAGTTTATTTGTGTAATAGCTTAAGGCCATTTGCGCGATTTCATCATGCAGTTACCAAGTCACAATAATGCACAGATCTATTTCCACATATCAAATGCTTTGTCCTGTTCTGAAAACACACTGACAGTGTTTAAATCAATTTCGTATCATAAAAGTAGATGTAAGTGCATTTAACCGCAGCAGCAAGCTTCAAGACAAACAAACACAAAGCGCATGCAAAAGTCTGTCAGTGTGTGAGTTTCGTGCATCTAATACATACTGCATTTCAAACGGCAGAAATGAAACCGTATCTAAAGTAAACGACTAAAATAACAGCGAGTGGAAGCACTAGCAATGTGCACGTGTCTCACAGCACATATTCTGTGCGTTGAAGCCCGCCACGTTTGTCTCTAGCGCACACACGTGCCATAGGCGGGAAAAAGCCAAGCTCAGATTTTAAAATAGAGAGTGCATTTTTAATACTCTTGTGACAAGTGCGTATGAGAATGACATCATAGGCTATAATCGATTATGGTCTATTACTGCATCAATGCAGAATCGTCCACGTCTGCATCGCAATGCATCGATGCAACGATTAATTTTGACACCCCTAGTTAGGACCCACACAGACCACAGGGTGAGCACCCCCTGCTAATCTCACTAACACCTCTTCCAGCAGCAACCTAGTTTTTCCCAGGAGGTCTCCCATCCAGGTACTGACCAGGCTCAGCCCTGCTTAGCTTCAGTGGGCAACCAGTCTTGGGCTGCAGGGTGATATGGCTGCTGGCTATTTAAATAAAATCTGTTTATTTTAATGAGCCATATTTGCTGAGGGCAGACATCATTTTTTTTTTACAGTGCATGTGCACCTAAACGGATGTTCATATCCCGAGACCTCCTTCGGGAAGGATAGGGCTTCTGCAGTGTCCCTGTTACAAGTGAAAGGGGTACGTTTTGCCAGTGTTATCCAATCTCACTGAGTGGGTAGTGCTGCGACAACGGTGAGTGGTCTTCTTGTTGCAAGCCCCGGCCTACACCAAAGTCGCATCGAGAGTGACTGACTGAAAGGGAACGTCTTGGTTGCGTATTTAACCCTCGTTCCCTGAAGGAGGGAACAGAGACGTCACATCCCGTCGCCATGGCTGCTGTACCACCACTGAGCAGCCGGTGTCCTGACATTTACTGCGCATGCGCACATCAATATTGCGTCCTTTTTCTCATGCTAAACAACAATATTTAATTTATCTGCATCACTGTAAGGGTAGGTTTAGACTTAGGATAGGTGTAGACTTTAATAAATCACAATCTAATAGGTAGAAAAAAAAATATTTGTTGGTTTCCTGTAGCTGTATCCCTTCTAGCTTCAACCACGAATATAACACATAATTACTGTATTTGCATTACTTGCATTAGGGTTGTGGTAGGTGTAGCTGTTAATAAACCAAAATTTTATGGGCAGCATTTTTCGTTGTCGAATTGTACTAAATTTAAATTAAATTAAAATAAATTTATGCATTTAGCAGACACTTTTATCCAAAGCGACTTACAGTGCATTCAGACTATCAATTTTTACCTATCATGTGTTCCCGGGGAATCAAACCCCCAACCTTGCGCTTGTTAACGCAATGCTCTACCACTTGAGCTACTGGAGCACTGTGTACTACCCACTGTTCTAATGGGAGGTAGCAAAATGTGACAGTATAAGACAAATTGACAGAGCACCGGGTCACCAGCTCGGCTCCTCAGCGAAAACCTGGTATGCATTGCACCTGCTGCCTACCCACTGTTCTAATGGGAGGTAGCAAAATGTCGTTTAGTTTATTTTATGTTCATGCTGTGATCAGCTGCAGCTGGATGCAATAATTTCATGCCAATGTGCATTGGCTCGTTTAGTTTATACTCGAAGTAGATTCCGTCGGTCACCGACATGATGTCTCCGTTCGCTCCTTCAGGGAACGAGGGTTACATACGTAACCAAGACGTTCCTCGTTCGCTCCTTCCCAAAGTGCACACACACCAGCCAGAGGGTTACATACGTAACCAAGACGTTCCCTCAAGGGCACCTCAGTCGTGGTGTTGCCGGCCCGAGACTCGAACCCACAACCTTAGGGTTAGGAGTCAACCTCTCTAACCACTAGGCCACGACTTCCCCCAAAAAATACACCGCACGACCATGAGTGTCTCAGTGAGCAGAAGCAACGACAAAATAAACCAGCAGGAGGCAGTACTGTCTGCTTTCTCTTTTTATTCTGAACCCAGAATTAGATGATGTATAAATCTCAATTTAGAAAAATTTTTACACTTAAGACTGGTTTTTGGTCCAGGATCACATATTGTCCTGAAGAAATTTGTTAATGTTAAGGATTCTTTATTCCTGATTTTATGTTTTTCAAAGCCTCCTTATTGTTGATTTTTTTTTAGTCACTCAATAACACAGACTGTCACACTCTCAAAAGACACATTTATTTCTCAAAATTTATTAATTATTTAATTATTACCTATGTTTATGCATAAACATAATTTAAGTAAAACAAATGTTTATGTCTGAGAACCTCTTATACGCCTATTTCATCTTATACACTTATTTTCATAAAAAACAAACAAACAAAAAAAAAACACCTAATTTCCTATAAGGCAGCCCTAGTGATGACAGACCAAATGAGAATCAATGAGGATTGCGTGCAGTTTCTCCAACATAATGGAGTTCACTTTGCACGCTTATATAAAATTTGTTTTCAGGCTTGTTACCCCTTAACGGCTCTGACAAGGTTTTACTCCGTCCTCCACGCAGTGGCAACTCACACCTGGAGCAAAGCAACTGGATTCGGAAGACCAGGAGATTTGCCTGTCTTACATTTTTCATGTTTTTACGTGCTTTTCTTGATTTTTTTTTGGGGGGGGGGGGTTCTATCTTGGATTAGCTGGCTAAATGGTTATGTTTTGTCTGGTTTGTGTTTATCGTTATGTTTATTGCAATGTCCTACATTGTTGTGAAGTTAATACACTTAAAAGTCTAGTTATGAACAAGAAGGATACAAGATATGTAGCTGTCTTTTAGTAGTTTTTAGTAGTTTTAGTAGCATGTCCGTCAATAAAAGACTGCGCCTATCTTTAGCAAAGCAGCGCAGAGAGCCTCTTTTGAAATGTGATTGCACTGACTAGAGTGGCCACACTCAGCTTCGGTGGTTGTTTCGAAGCGATAATGCACAGCAGACATGTGCAGTTATGCATAGACCAGCTCTAAAGTCACTGAATCTGCTAATCGAAAATTAACCACACATTCATCATATCATGCAAAACAAATTAGAATAATTTTAATGTGACAATCGGGCATGGGTCGGATATCTAAATCAGAGAAAAATATAAGTGTGAGTGGCTAATTTATTTGAAGCAGAGGATTCGGGTGAGGTTTGAACAGATCCGCACATCTCCAGTCTGAACCCTGACATTGGGCCCCCTGGTGGCTATGGGGCCCTATATGCAACCACTTATATTGCTTATTAGGTTGGGTCAGTGTTACACCCAATTCTGAACCTCCCCCATGTAGCAACATCAACGAGGGTAATACACCAGCTCTGATGCTAGAAACTAGTCTTACGCCATTAAAACAAATTCATAACCAAACGCTTCCGGTTACTTAACGTAACCTCGGTTCCTGAGATAAGGGAACGAGCGTAATGTATGGGAAAACTACTTTTTCCATTCTGCTGAAACCTGATTTTTTCACGTTTGTGTAGCTGCACAAACCAATGGCACTTCGCCCCGCCAAAAGGGGCGGGGCTGACCACTATATAAGTCGGCCCGTAGCGTCATTCATCAGATCATTCGACTGAAGCGACGATCATCGATTCGTGCAGCTTGTAGTGCGGCAAGTGACATAACGCTCGTTCCCTTATCTCAGGGAACCGAGTGCAAGACCACCTCGGCCATCGCCAACAGGGCTTATGCATCGGCTGGACAGGCCGGCTCAACGCTGCATACAATGGCAATCCTTGAATTATTCCAGGCTAAACGTCTCCGTAATATGGACGAGTCTGGCCAAGAGCACCAGTAGGCCTTTAAGGAGCTGCGCACAGCAACAGACCTGGCTCTGCACGTTACAAAGGCCACTGCGCAGGCGATCGGCAAGACCATGGCCAGTCTGGTGGTGCTGGAGCGCCACCTCTGGCTGACGCTGACTGAGATCAAGGATGCTGAAAAAATGAACGCAGACTCCTCACTTTTTCTAGGCGAGCTCTCGTTCGAGAAAATAAAACCTCTCGCTTCCCATTACACGGCCTGGGCAGCCATTCCGGGAATCTCGAGATAGATTTTAGAAACAATCCGACAAGCCTACTTACTGCAGTTCGCTCGCAGTCCACCCTGCTTCAGAGGCGGTATTTCAACTTCTGTCCTGGCCAACGAAGCTATTGTTCTCCTGCAGGAGGTGCAAGCACTGCTTGCAAAAGGCGCTGTGGAAATAATGCCCACAGCGAACAGCGAATCAGGCTTTTTCAGCCGCTACTTCCCCGTCCCAAAGAAAGACGGTGGGCTCAGACCCATTCTGGATCTCAGACATCTGAACAGCTTGCTTATGCGCCGGTCGTTCAAGTTGATGACGGTCATGGTGACCATGGATTTGAAAGACGCTTACTTTCACATCCACATAGCGCCCGTCACAGACTGTTCTTGAGATTCGCGTTTGAGGGTGTGGCCTATCAGTACACAGTCCTTCCATTTGGTCTGTCCCTGGCCCCATGCACTTTTACGAAGTGCAATGATGCGGCTTTGTCCCCTCTCAGGGAGATGGAAATCCGTGTATTAAACTACCTCGACGATTGGCTTGTTCTAGCCAGATCAGAACGGGAACTGACCGCTCACAAGGAGCAGCTGCTCAGTCACTTAGAGCACCTCGGACTGGTCATCAACCCACGCAAGAGCCAGTTGTTGCCCAGATGACGGACCGTCTTTCTGGGAACAGTTCTGGACTCCGCCCTAATGCGGGCATGTATCTCGCCGGATCGATCCCTGACGATTCAGCGATTGACGCTTCCTCCAAACCCGGGACGACACGCCCCCTGAGGGTTTTTCAGAGGCTGCTCGGCCTTATGGCCGCTGATGCTTCTGTAACTCCGCTGGGCCTGCTCCACATGCGCCCCCTCCAATTCTGCCTAAAAGCCAGAGTCCCGCCCTTACGCTTGGCGGTCGGAGACATTTCCGGTCAGGGTGAACCACCGCTGTATCGAAGCCATGGCCCGCTGGAAGACCACTCACCTGTTCCAGACAGGAGTGAGGATGGGCGTGGCCTCCAGAAGGAAGGTGATCACAACAGACACGTCCAACTCCAGGTGGGGCGCGCTGTTGGAGGGCAATCCGGCATTCAGCTCCTGGGCAGCTCAGCAGCAATGCCTACTTATCAACAGCCTGGAAATGCAGGCGGTTTCCTTAGCCCTGAAATCCTTTCTTCCGGCCATCAAAGGCCACCATGTCCTGGTCTGTTCGGACAGCATGACAGTGATGTCTTATATCAATTACCAAGGCCGGCCTCAGGTCTCACGCCTTGTACAGATTGGTTTGTCACCTCCTTCTTTGGGCACAGAAGGAACTCCTCTCGCTAAGGGCGGTTCATGTGCCAGGCAAGCTGAACCTGGGAGCGGACATGGTGTACAGAGGCAAAGTAGCCCCGGGCGATTGGGTGCTACATCCTCAGACGGTGGGGTGTTTCAGGTCTGTCTTTTTGGAGGGATTGGTTTGTATCTTCGCCTCGAAAAAAAACACTCATTGGCCAACATTTTTCTCGATACAGAGAGAGGGGGAGGAGTAGCTTCAGGCTCCTCGCCGGAATTGCCCCAATCCTCCGTTTCTGACGCTGCCAAGGACACAGAGTCGTCGGCGGTGACATCGTCAATAATAATGTCCTCTTCAGATGTGCCAAATGAGACCAGTCTGCTTGCAGCTGAAGAGGGGCGCTGGTCCTCGCTAGTGAAGCACACCGGCGTGAGAGGACGTGGGGAGGGTGGGGCTTGCGGGCGCTGAGCCGACGTGACACCGCCAGAGCCCGCTGAGAAGGATCCGCAGCCCCGCTGCTTTTTCCTCTTAGGGCCAACTTATATAGTATAGACTTATATAGCCCCTTTTGGCGGGGCGAAGCGCCATTGGTTTGTGCAGCTACATAAACAGGAACAAATCAGGCTTCAGCAGAATGGAAAAAAGTTTTCCCATACATAACGAGAGTGAACGTTCGAAAGGGAACCTGCTACTAGTGTGTTTATGGAAAACAGTGTCTTATAGTGGAATTGTTCTTCTTCAAGACAATGAGTTAAACAAATTTAATCCATTTAACACTATGACTAATGACTAGATGAAGCACATATTCATGACAAAATACACACCTCAGATTATCCACTTATTTACATTGAAGACACATTTGTTTGGGATGGACTTCAGCATCTTATGACTTTGGTAAATATATCGGCATTTCCGTCAAAGCTTTTCACACACTCAGTGCAGTACAGTGGTGGACAAAGTATACAAATCAACTACTTGAGTAAAAGTACAGATACGTATAATAAAATATTACTCCAGTAAGAGTACTCCTTTTTCAATTTTACTCGAGTGAAAGTACAAAAGTACTCGATTTTTTTTTTATGTACTTAAGTAAAAAAAGATAGATTTTGCAATTTTATATAGGCTACTTAATTTAATTTTATATTAGCAAATATTTTTTATAATCCTACTGCTCAAAATACCTGGGATTTTTCCAAAATAACCACTATATGGAGTCAAGATATATTTTTGTTGTTAATATGGACTACGTTGACGAGAGTAATGTTCATTGTGAAGCTTACACTGCGATGGACCTGAGAGAAAACAGAGTTGACCATCTGATTTTTAGTAAGAAAAAAGTGTTTTAAAGCTTGTTGTTTTGCAGAACATCACAGTTATATATGACATGAGAATAAGGCCTGAAGTTAGGAAGAACATTTTCAGAAAAATAAAATTATATTTTCATAATGATTTTTTTCTTCTCAAACCTTGTCTGTGGTGTAAAAACACCCCTGGCCTAATGCCCCCAGAGGGCATCACTTCTCACTTTGATAATTACTGTAGTTACCATGTTCTGAACATCACATCCTTTCTTTTTCCCTCAAATGTAATCTAACTTAGGTGGTTGTATTAAAATATTTGGACTTTATTTTTAAAAATGACCTCAAATTAGCACCAGCAAGCTTGTTAGCTAGACAGTTAGCATCAGCTAACAATATTTACTTATTTCCAGTATGGTTATGAAATAACATTCATATCTGTCTACTCGGCTAGTTAATCCAAACAATATAAAAATGTATACTGTTGATAAACAATATAAAAACAGACGTCACATAGGGCATGCATAGCATTTTAATAAATCTGTTAACATTATGGCAGCGGGGAATTTGAACTTTCATGAGTTATTTTATTTAATCTGTGTTATTTTAATGTTTGTTTGTTTTTTACCTAAAACAGAGACACTGATTGATGTGTCTGCATCGTCTGCATTCAAGCATTTCAGTGGGCTTAAATAGATCACTCTTTACAGCAGATTTAGTTCACAAACAACTGACAGTTTTGACCTAAATATGATTTTCAGTTAAAATAATTAATTCTAAAATTCAACATTAGTAACTTACTTTTAACAGCATCAGATGCACGCGCGCTCACAAGATCTCACGGTTCTTACTTGTGAATTCAGTTCACTGGAGACTCGCACTAAACGGTTTATTTGAATCAGTGAGTTGTCGACTCTAGAACAGCTGCCACCGGATCATTGTAATTCGTAAACGAATCGTTTGGTGCGATTTGCGATCCGATTGAAAAAGTTCACTGAAAAGAATCAGTTCGTTCTTGAATCAGACACCGCTTCTGCGTGTCTGAGCGCGTGATATATTATAAGGAGTAACGATATGTTTTATGAAATGTAGTTAAGTAAAAAGTACGATCTTATGCTTTGGAATGTAGTGAAGTAAAAGTAAAAGTTACTCAAAATAAAACTACTCCAGTAAAGTACAGATACTTGAAAAATTTATTTAAGTACAGTAACGAAGTAAAGCTACTCCGTTACTGACCACCACTGGTGCAGTAATAATTTATAGTAGGCTTGTCACAGTTCACAGGGAGCAGGCAGCAAGGAGACGAGACGCAGGATGAACTCAAAACAAATAGACTTCAACAAATCAACGGGCATACAAAACAAGCAGGATAACAACAAGGAGACTAGAAGACATTTAACACCAGACGCTAGACACTGGTTAACACTGGGTTTAAGTAATGGAGCAAACAAAGGAACTGACGAGATGATTAAAAACACAGGTGGAAACTAATGAACTATAATGAGGACAGGAACAGGAAGATAACTAAATAAGGGCATAATGACACAAGAGGTAAAACTAGGAGCACATATGGAGGAAAACAACAACAACAACAACAAAACGGGAACACAAGTCTGACATTAACCCCCCCCACCAGACCCCTCAGGACAGACACGGGTCGGCAGTCCTCCAGAGCAGTACCAGTATTAAAGTCAGTTTAGGGTGCCATGGCGGAGCAGGGAACTCAGGAGGCCATGGCGGAGCATGCCGTCCAGGCAGCCATGGCGGGACTGCCTCCGTGGCCTTGGCCTCGTCCCTTGGCCCGGCCCCTACGGCCGGACCTCTATAGCCGCCCAAAAAAATTCCTTGGGGGAAATTAGGGGTCTACCAGCCAGGATGGATTCTGTAGGAGCGGGCACAGGAGGGCGCTCTGGGGCTGGAGCCGGAACAGGAGGGCACTCTGGGGCTAAGATGAGGGCTGTGAACAGTCTTTTTCTCCTTATCCTACTCCTGTGGTTATGGGCGAATAGGGCGGCAGGCGGGCTTGACTTTGTAGCGGCCGGCACTCCTGGGTTGAGGACTATGTTGGAGCTCCGGAGAGGTCGGGGACACTCTGGCTTCGGCAAGTGATATGTGGGGGTTCCCGGGATGGGGGGAGCTGGGGAGACACGGCGTGCTCCTGAGGAGGCTGGATGAGGTGACTTGAGATTCGCCTTTATTTGTTCCACTTCGAAATCTTAACAATTCAAATAAAGGATGAGATTAACCAGCTTGATCAAGGGAAAATCATACGTGGGGAGATCCCAGCAGATAGTCTCATCATCCAGCCCCAACAGAAAGCAGGCACCAAGTGCAGAGTCTTGCCAGCTCACCCTGTTGGAAAGCTTGAGGAATTCCTCCACATATCCCTCCAATGTCCGACCACTCTGCTGCAGCCCACACAGCCTGTCCTCAGCTGCTGTCATCTTTGCTTTCGGTCCGGTGCTCTGACACAGATCACAGGGAGCAGGCAGCGAGGAGACGCAGGATGAACTCAAAATGAACAGACTTTAATAAATCAACGGAGATACAAAACAGGCAGGATAACAACGAGGAGACTGAAAAACATTGGACACTAGACACTGGGAATCACTGGGTTTAAGTAATGGAGCAAACAAAGGAACTTATGAGATGATTAATAAACACAGGTGGAAACTAATGAACTATAATGAGGACAGGAACAGGAAGATAACCAAATAAGGGCATAATGACACAAGGTAAAACTAGGAGCACATAGGGAGGAAAACAACAACAAAAAGGGAACACATGTCTGTTATATATAACTCAGTTATTCTTTTATTTGTGTTAATGATTAAAATTATTTAACTTAAAACCAATTCAGTTCATTAAATCTAAGCGTGTAATCATTTTGTTGTTTATAATGATTATAAGAGTTTGATGTATGATGGCATAATATACTTATGTAAGTAAATATATATTACCATGTTTGTGTAGTATGCATATGTGCATTTTTATAAATAAAAAGGGTTTAATTCAAATAAATTACCATACTTGCTGGTGATAAAATAAGTGCTAAATGTCTATTGCTATGTATATGATATATTTCTTCAACTACTCCTTCCTGCAACCCTGACAGTGACAGCTTAATTTAGGCTAAATCTGCAACCCTGTTACTTGTAACTATTGCACTTTTTTAAAGTCTTTATTTACTTTTGATGTTTAATTTGTTTTCCTTACACCTACATTTTAAATCCTGCAATTACAGTATTCAGCAAACAGACTGTGCAACTGTGCATGTAATCTGCCAAAACTGGAAGTTGGAATATGTTTTGTTCTTTCAGTAATAATCAGACAGTGGCACAAGATATTAAGGAATAACACTTTCATTATTATTGTCATTAAAGTCAGATGCGTGCAGAATTATATATGATTAAAATTGGTTTTGGATGTTGTTAACCTCACACCTTAGCTACACTTTATATTGCAGAATTATATATGATTAAAATTGGTTTTGGATGTTGTTAACCTCACACCTTA